>NC_066847.1:9655803-9955803 GCF_001640805.2 Lates calcarifer | reverse complement strand
GATGAACCTGACGGACGGCAAAGTGATGTGTGGTCGCAGGTATTTTGACGGCTCTGGGGGCAACAACCACGCCCTCCTTCACTTCCAGGAGACAGGATATCCACTTGCTGTCAAACTTGGTACCATCACTCCCGATGGAGCAGGTAAGCAAATGGCATGACCTTTTTCTGTGGTAAAAATTTTAAACATGGAGGACATAATATTTTAGCTCTGGTGAGTCTCCATCTGTAGAAATTGTTTACCTGTACAGAGTATGTCCATTTTTCTGAAGTGGACTGCATCGTTGCCCCTAATTGTCATCACTGTTTTTTTTTGTCCAGATGTGTATTCCTATGATGAGGATGACATGGTACTGGATTCCAAGTTACCAGAACACCTAGCTCACTTTGGCATCGACATGATGACCATGGAGAAGGCACGTTCCTGCAGTATTTTTTTTTTTTTTTTTTTTAACTGTTTTGAGTGGAAGCAGATTATTTTATTTTGTTTTATTTTTCTCTCATTGACCACTGTAAATATAGAATCTGTAATTTTTTTTCCTACTAGTTTACTATGTTCAACATCACATCAGGTTCTTGTAGAGGCAAGTATTACTCAGCACTCTGCTTTACAATTGGAGTGTAATAAATTTAGTTGGAGATATTGGATTTTTTTTTCCTTCTTGTTGGCAGACATCCAGACAGTTATGGCTGGCTCTGTCTCATAGAGAAGTCATTGATTACATGGTATTACAAAGGGGTCGAAAATTCAGTTGCAGCGAGAGCCAATAGTACTTGAAAAATTAATACCACAGAAAATTCATGTTAATAATTGTCCAACTTTTCTCTCTGGTTCTCTCTCAAATATTTTCTCTTGGCAGCACATTGCTAATGTATATGTATAAACTGTATTATTTAAGTGTTGTTATACTATTAACTGATCAGGTCCTCCGCACCTGTGTCTTTTTCTGATTTCCTGCTGCCATTAATTTATTTGCCACCTGCCTCTCCTCTTATGCAGAGCACAAACTACACAGTTGTCAAAGTCTATTATATCTGTACCCCTCACTGTGTACTGTAATGTTGTTTCTTGTCTTGCTAATGTATTGCTGCACGCATTTAATGATGTTGCACAGACAGGGGGTGGAGGAATTGTGCTACAATGGAGCAGAAGACAAAGTGCAGCACTTAGTGCAGTGATGATGTGTTTTGTGGTCTCTTGTTCATCTGCCTGCTGTCATTACTACTTTGTATTGGCTAATTTTGCTCATCATTCTCAAAACTTTATGTGTGAAGGCTGTGGCAAAGAATTTCATTTGTTTGCACCTTGCATCCTTCATTTCCTCATACATTTGACTTCTCTGCTCTCAGACTGAGCGGACGATGACAGAGCTGGAGATTGCTGTGAACCAGCGTGTGGGGGAGTGGGAGGTGATCCAAGAGTCGGGGACTACCCTGCGCCCCCTGTTTGGCCCCGGCCTGACTGGTATGAAGAACCTGGGCAACAGCTGCTACCTCAACTCTGTCATGCAAGTGCTCTTCACTGTTCCAGACTTCCAGAGCAAGTCAGTACCCTATTTTTCTTACAGCCCCCACCCTCCTCTCCCTCCCTTTTGTTATGTTGACCACTTTCAGTAGTAAAGGACAATGTTAATCCTTGTGGCAGGCTGTCAAAGTACTGCTATCATTACAGCAGTAGAGGTGAATTAACTGTTCCTCATTTCTTGGATATTCCTCTGAACTTTGACATATTCCAGCCCAGCTTAAACAGTGACATAATGAATACAAAGAATTAGTTTCATGCCCCTTTTACCTTTATGCTGTCCAGGTATGTGTCTAACATCGACAAGATCATTGATGAAGCTCCAAGTGACCCCACCCAGGACTTCAAGACCCAAGTGTGAGTGTCCTCTCACAGTGTCTGATTATTCTATATGACAAGCTCTTGTCTTGTCTGCAAACACCCCTCAGTGGTACGACAGAAACACAAGGACAGTGTTTCATAAGATACTTTCTTTTACACACTTCTTTCTCTGTAGCACACATGCATTCACACACACATCCTGCCCTCTTTTGCGATTTTATCTTAAAAATGTTGTTATCATGCACAGTAGATAAAAGATAGCATCCACATAAATACACACAAGCAGTACTCATAGTGTGCCAGCTGTCAGCCACAAAGCTGATTACAGATTCATTCCTTTTCGGGCAGGTACGTGTTCAAATGTGTTTTTTGTTTATATCCTCCTGAATTGAAAAGCTCTATTGATATTGGTAGGGTTTAGACAGACTTATATCGACACTTGGCCTCATGTCATTTTAGCTCTTTGCTGTCTCACAATTTGCTTTCTACTGTGTCTCATAAATTGACAGAGCCTCTCACTGTGAAAACAAAAATGAAACCTTAGTCTGTATGAGTTACAAAGCCCGTGTAACTTGACACTTCTTAGTTGTCATTAGTTGTCAACAGTCAGGTATAGTACAGTAACTTTAAAAAAATAAAATCTGTGATGTGTTTATGGCCTGATTCTCAACACTCTACTTTTGTTGCCATACAAAAACTTGTATTTATTCCCACCAGAAATGAGAAAGTCTTCTCTCTGATTAGACATTCCACCATGTTATTTGAAAGCCAAAAATACATCTAGGTCTATATCCAAATCCCCCTCCTGTGTGAGACTCTGGTATGTTGTTGGATGTGCAGTGATGTCAGCTTTGTTTGTTTATCACAGAGCCAAGCTCGGCTATGGTCTGCTGTCGGGAGAGTATTCCAAACCAGCACCAGACCCTGGAGATGAAAATGGTGCATCTGAACCCAGGGTAAGGGGAAACAGTGGATTTTCAGAATCTTAGTGTTAACAGATATCCATGACACATTTGGGATTTACTCTCAGAAACGAGTGAGGATGTGGTCTGTCTAATATTAGCTCTCACCATTGACGGATCTGACTGTTCATGCTTTGTCTGCAGGGAGACCAAATTGGTATAGCACCACGAATGTTTAAAGCACTTGTTGGGCGGGGCCACCCAGAGTTCTCCACCAATCGACAACAGGATGCTCAGGAGTTTTTATTGCACTTCATAAACATGGTGGAGGTAAAGTAACACACTGCCTCTGCTTCTCTATTTGGTTGCCAGCTTTTCTCCAATATGATTATTTCTTTTCACCCACAGAGAAACTGTCGCTCTGGGCCCAACCCATCTGAAGCCTTCAGGTTCCTGGTGGAGGAGAGGATTGTGTGTCAGCAATCACAGAAAGCCAAGTACACACAGCGGGTAGATTACATTGTTCAGCTGCCTGTGCCCATGGACCAGGCTACAAACACAGGTGACAGGATACACTCTCCAGATGTACACACAATGAGCGATCCCCACTGCATGGGTGGGGCTCAGGACACATAGCACAGGGTAGAGGCCAAAGCTAGCATTGGTTTACATCATCAACATGCACCAGATAACAGGAAAGCACTAAAAATTAGAAAAAGAAGTCATACAAGCCCAGTACAGACTGTTAATGAACTGTGACTTGTAGTTTAATTCTCAGTTTAAAAAAGAAATTAATTATCCTGCTGATAAGAGTCAGTCTAGAAGGAGTCAATTTCAGGATACATCATGGACAGCTGCCCTCTCATTCATTGCACGCTGAAAGGCCTCAACCAACAATGTCAAAGTTGAAATTGACCAGAGTTTTGGTGCAGGAGCAAAGCATAAAATCCAAATGGCACTTGATACCCACCTGTGACCATGTTCAGCACCCCTTCACTTTCTCCACAGGAAGGCAGTGGCTCATGACAGTGCAAAGTGATTGTTCCACTGGTAGTCAAGAGCCTAAGAGTTAAATTCAGAAGAAGACCACCTTTGCTTTATTATTATTATTTTTTAAATCAGCTAAAAAAAACAGAAGTGATACTATTTGAGGTATAGCACAGCCAATACTGGATTTTTTAGGCTGATGCTGATAATGAATATTTGAGAAAAAGTCCATTAATGATACATCAGTTTAACCTAAACCAAGATATGTACTGAGAGGAGCATTTTACAGTTAGAAAAATAAACTTGACAGTTTTTGTGGCAAACTCCGTAATGGAAACATTGTCTGAATTTCCTCAAATATATCTTTAGTATTTCTGCACTGCAGTGATGATAATCAGCTGAATCCTGTTATCTCTTATGTGGCTGCAGTAAGCTGATATGGGCCAATATGTCAGCCTGGCCAGTTTCCGTCTAACTTTAGTTTTAAGTGTTGCATGTCATTTTAGCGATGAAACAATACAGTGTTGAGATAATGGTTTCATTATGAGTGAGACTTGATTCCATGCAAAAAGAAAACTTCATCCTACATCCATATGGTACATACCACATGTATATGCCTTTTATCTTTTTGTATGTCTTAAATATTTTCATAAAACTTGATGTGCAAGTTTTTAAAATAATTTTAAAATCATTCCCATATTTCTGTAACAGAAGAGCTTCAGGAGGCAGAGCATAGGCGTGAGGAGGGGGACTCATCAGCCCCTACAGTGCGTGCACAAATCCCCTTCACAGCTTGCATGGCGGCCCTCAGTGAACCAGAGATCCTCACAGACTTCTGGAGCTCTGCTGTGCAGGCCAAGACTACTGCTACCAAGTATGAAGAGACATGCTGAAAGAGATTAATAGGAACAAATTTTAAGATGTATTTATTAATATCA
The DNA here is from genome assembly GCF_001640805.2 of Lates calcarifer. Classification (NCBI taxonomy): domain Eukaryota; kingdom Metazoa; phylum Chordata; class Actinopteri; family Centropomidae; genus Lates; species Lates calcarifer. Next base: position 9,951,134 of record NC_066847.1, on the reverse strand, counting down.
GCTTTTGTCTCATTTATTAGAACAACTCGCTTTGCCTCTTTCCCTGACCACCTGGTTATCCAGATTAAGAAGTTTACCTTTGGCCTTGACTGGGTGCCCAAGAAACTGGGTGAGTAAAGATATTATTAAATGTGTTTGTTGCAGAGATGAATATATTTCTTACTGTCCATAAATGTATGTATTCCTGACAGAATTGTAAATCTGATCACTGAGAAAAATTAGGAAGGTAGTCTGGAAGGACTGGAAAAGTACTAAAACTCCTGGAACACAGACAGAAATTCATGTTACTCACTGTCATTTATCAGGTTTTATACAATGGTCACTCCACAGTGTACAGTGGAGCACCTCCTACATGGTGCCAGTCAACCACTTTAGTCACCACTCTACATCAGTGCTAATCAGAGCAAGAGTACTGATGCTTAAAGTTACATGAAATGGCTACAGGCTCTCTTGCCTCTCACAAGCCCCCAAGCTTGTGGGTGTGTTTGGTGTTGAGATGGTAATTTACATAATCTGCTCAGACTGAATTTTCTCCTATCGCCACTATACTGGTGCGTGACAAATAAGTTGATTTCCTGGGCTGCATGTTAGTTTTTTGTATTCAAGTCCCAGTAGCTCGTTAGAGTTAAATTGTAAAGAATTGGGAAGCCGTTGATGGCAACAATAAGCTTTTTCTCCATTTTGTCTTAAGTACTTTTATGTAGTTGGTTGGAGTAGGAAACAACTCTGATTTCATTTCCTGGAGAAATCAGTAGAATTGCAAATGGTTGTCTCCAGGTTGTTGCTTCTGGTGATTTGCATAACGTCGAACCTAACTTCCTCACATTGTGCCACTGGTTGACTTTTGTGTCTCTAGGCACTGCTAGGTGGCGCCAGCATCTTTGTTTTTTTTAAGGAGCATCTAATTTTAAATATTATTTATAATGAATACTAGCAACATTAAACACTTTGAAAATCTACAAATTAAAGAATAGAAAACATTTGGACTGTAGTGAAATCAAAAGTAGTTTTGAGCGCTCTGTGATTTTTCTTGCATACAGACGTGAGCATCGATGTTCCTGACACTCTGGACCTGAGCGCGCTACAGGCAACTGGCCAGCAACCAGGGGAGGAGCTTCTACCAGAGGTGGCCCCGCCCCCACTCATGACCCCAGATGTGGAGGTTAAAGGTATCCTGGGTTCCCATGGCAACGAGGAGGACGACTCGCTCTACTCCCCACTGCTGTGTCAGTCTGTCTGTCATTTCTGCTCTTTTCCTTCTTCCTCTGTGACACTCTTATTTGTCCATCCTCGTTTCCTCCTTTTCTTCTTTTCTACCTTTTCTGTTTTCACGAGTCCTTCTGTTGCCTTATTATTTGTTTACTTGCATTATGTGAAGTGATTTGAGTTAAAATTCAAATTCAAAGAAGCCATATTTTAGTAATTATGTTTTTGTTGTATAAGTTGATATTTCCATATATTATTTTCTTTCTGCCACATTTGCCTTTTGTCATTTCTTTAAAACCTTTGTTACATCAAGGAGGTGCTCAGGGCACAAAAAGAAACAGCAGTGTTCTTCCCTCTCTGAATAATCAGTGTTTACACAAGAACGAAAACCAGCATTTTCCATTAAGTACATCCAAGTAATTCAACTCTTTCCTCTCAACACATTCAGCTCCAGTTCTCGATGACTCCACTGTATCCCAGTTATGTGAAATGGGATTCCCAATGGAGGCCTGCAGGAAAGCAGTGTACTATACTGGCAACACTGGAATCGACGCTGCCATGAATTGGATCATGGGCCACATGGATGACCCAGGTGTGTAGAGCAGTGGGAATTCATCAGAAAGCTAATCATCAGTCTGTCTCCTCCTCTCAGTCTTCTTGTTCTCTTCTCTCTGATTGGCTACAGACTTCTCAGCCCCCTTGGTGTTGCCAGGCTGCAGCTCTGGCCCCGGGACCACTCCCACAGAGAGCCTCTCTGAGGAGCACTTGGCAACCATCGTCTCCATGGGCTTCAGCCGAGACCAGGCAACCAAAGCACTTCGAGCCACGGTTAGAATCGAACTCCGTCCAGCTAGAGATGGGGATTTGACTAATTTCACAAGCCACTGGGCTTAAAGTAGAACTGTGCCAATACAGGCACAGCTGCCCTCTTTTAATTTAGACGGCAATGTAGCCAAGTTTTTTGCCATTCTTGGAGACTCTACCCAGTGTTTTCTTTTATGACAAACAAAATTAGTAGCAGGATTTCACTTGAAGTTGCATTAAGCTAAGCTGTCTCACAAACACTGCCAAGTAATATGTCTTAGATTTTACTTACTGTATCTCTGGGATTTTTGTGGTTGTGATAAAATAATTAGCTTTGGCTACTGTGGTTTTGCTTACATATCCAAATGAAAAGACTGGAAATTAATTTGAACTGAGAAACAGAGGAATTGTGTATAATGTGTCACAGAACAAAGCAGCAGCAGCAGGTGTCAGGTATTTTTTTTTGTGGCGTTTAGCTTTTACGAAAGCAGCGACAGAAAACTTAAGTTTAATCTAGGTTCATTAAATGTAGTTTTGGACCAGTACATGCTGGTCATGATCTACATTTATAAAAAAACTTGCCACTTATTTGTCGGCGTGTCACTTTTGCACAAAGAGGCAAAGAGCTGCATGTGAGAGTTTGGGTGGACCTCAAACCTCCACCCCAGATGACCCAGGTAAGCAAAGCTTTTTTTCTGTGCTGTAGTCACCTCTTTAGCTACAGTACGAGTGTCCAGTCAGAGAAAACATTTTCACAGGGTGGCTCTGCTTTTTCTGAGAAACTCTGTTTATTACTGCTGTTGACAGTTATATTATTATAACATTATCAAACATTTGGCTCCTTATAAGAGTGAATGTTTATAGTATTTTAAATGCTTTATTAAGGTGTCACAATCCAACTAAATAGAAATAAATGTATAATGTGATGTTGTGTTAGTACCACCGCATTGTATTGCAGTTTTTCTATTGTCTGATGGTCAGCCTCTGAAGACGTGGCATCAGCTGTCTTCGGCCTTCTAATTTATAAGATATTATACTTCATGTATAATCAAAACAGACTCCTCACAAAGCTTATATTTGACCAAAATGGTGTTTGTTTCTCAGTCAAATGTCCTGGACCGGGCAGTAGACTGGATCTTCTCTCACCTGGATGACCTGGAGTCCATGGATGTGTCTGAAGGAGGCCGCTCAGCTGCAGAGAGCGAGGGCAGGGAACCTCCTCCCGGGCCTCGTGTTAGAGACGGACCAGGCAGTGAGTCTAAGACAGAGGAATGAAGGAGGAGGCATTCGTAATGATCATTACCTCAGATTGCGTTCCCCCAAATTAGTTGGAGAGATGTGATCAGAGACATGAAATGCAGACAGCAGCATTACCTTCTTCTGTTTAAAATCCTATGGTCTTCAATTCATCAAATTTTTATTTCATATTTTATAATATATGTATTTTGTAATTATAATTGAACAAATTTTCTCTCCTTTATCCAGAATACGAGTTGTTTGCATTCATCAGTCACATGGGGACAAGCACAATGTGCGGCCACTATGTCTGTCACATCAAGAAAGATCAGCAGTGAGTGGTTTTTGTGTGTTCAGATTTTTTTTTTGTCTTCCAAAATATAAACCAGTCTCAGGATAACAAATTATATGCTTGAAATGGTTTTTATGATTCTGACATGTAATGGAGTAGCTGATTTTATGGTGCCTCAGCAGGGGGCACCATACTCCAGGTCTGGTCTGAACAGTGAACCTTTCCACAGCTGCTGATGTGCACACAGTGTAAAGTATTAACCAGTCATAGAACTGAGGTTTAAGTGGTTTATATCCACTTTGGAAGAAGACACCAGTTTTACTTTATATTTGGATGATAGAACTGTTTACATCTGTACGAGTGGATCCTTCTTTAAACACTGGAAAGTACCATTATGGTCTATTATGTTATGCTGTTAGTTGTTTGGTAATAGCAGGTGTTATCACTCAACTCTTTGTGAACTATGTATCCTCTCTGTGTTTCTCAGGTGGGTTATCTTCAATGATCAGAAGGTGTGTGCTTCAGAGAAACCTCCCAAAGACCTGGGATACCTCTACTTCTATCGGAGAGTGGCTGAATGAGACAAAGGAGATTTAACACTCGGGGTGAAGGAGAAGAAATGTGGATGATACCACAAACACACAAGTCAACATTCATAGTCACACTCCACCAAGCTCTTACAAATGCCCCGGCACGCTTTCACAACTGACAAATGTGTAAATAAGTCTCTCAGATTGCGTATATACACAATAAAATAAATTGGTGCAGATGTACAGATGAGGTGTTGGGGTCAGGGTGGGGGTTGTCCATCCACTGATCACAAACCATGGACCTGTTCAAAGAGCAGATTCACTTATTTACCAGGACAATTTTGCTGAGCAAAACTGAGAACCATCCAAGATCTGTTAAAGAACTCGTTCCAGGTTCTGCTCAGCAAATGTATTCAGATATTTCAGAAAACCTGCTTCATGGAACAAGCCCCCAAGTCCATTCACTCTTTATTATTAGGTTTAACTGTCACCATTAATCTATGTCCTGATTATTGATTTCTACTGCCATCAGTAGTCACTGCCCCTCCCTGTCAAATTATAGCTTCCAGCCCCTTCTTCTTTTACTGGAACGGTTGCAGCTTGAGCCGGGAACAACCTCCTCCTCTGCCTGTTCCAACGAGGAAGTAAAAACAGTTCAACATCCTCAAAAAGAGGAAATATTAGTAAATCAAACAGTAAATAACAGCTCAAATGTGTGTAACAAAAAGGAAATAAAAAAAACAACACCAAATCAACTTGGTTTTTTTGTTAAAAGTTTGGTGAGGGTGATATCTGGGTGATTTTTTTGTTTTATTCTGTTTTTATTTTGCAAACAAATCCTTTGTTACTTCTGCTGTGACAAATAAAGAATTGTCTTTCTGTCATTCTTCCTTTTTCTGTGTGAATTCATGGTTTTACTGCTGCAGCACACCTACTCTCACTTCTCTAGTTGGTTTTTCCATCTTATGATTTTAACATCAGATTAAAAATTGATGACGATTCGGCACAGAATACATGACGACTCCACACATTGTTATAGATGCAGTTTCGGATATTTGTAAATAAGTCATTTTAAGCCACTGCTCAGAGGATTCCTGGAGTCTCACGTAAACACTATGCTGTGTACAAAACACCAGACCTAGTTTGCAAGAAAATGCAAACCCACGAGAGAGCTGGGGCTTGCATTGGCCTACAACTTTCTGAAGTGCAGGTTTCTCTTTAGATGTCTTCCGCCCTCTACAGCTTTTGCATCCTTGCTCTCTTGATTTCGATGAAGTGAAGCACAGGATGAGGAAAGATTTTGGCCTCCTGTAGCAGCACAAAGGACTCTGTACTTAATAAAAATTAAGGTAAGACCTCAAACTATTTCAAGAAATCAAGGTTTATATTGTTAATATTATAGTGTGTTCTGGAGCCATTTTTCCTTTGTTCTGTGCTGAAATTCAATCTTAACGACGGATGCGGCAACTTGACATTAAAAATGTGGGGTGCTCTTGTCTGTCTTCCTACGTCTGTCAATTAGAACAAACCTGATTTGAAATAGTTGAGGATAGAGGCCTAAATTAAATGCCCTTAAATAAATCTGTAGAGAAAGATGTGCTTAACCCTACCTCCAGACCTTTCATGTATGTATGTGATTGTAGGGGTTAAAGACGATTTAATATAATCTCAGTTTATGGTTATTGCTCAGTGACGTGAAATATATTGATAAAAGATAAAAGTGTTAAAAGAGACTTTCTGATTAAATTTGAATACATTCTGAGACATATCAATTATCTGACCAGATTATAATTAGTAACCAAAAGTAACAAAAAAGGATGTAATTTGCGCCAAATGAGAAATTATTCAAACAAGTGTAAATATTTCACCTTGCTGAGTTGAACTCTTCAACCATTGAAAATCATGAAACACATCAAGGAATGCAGAGAGAGACAAAGGGTGATAAATATCTTGCCAGACTTTTAATGAGAATTTCTTAGATTATGCTTCTTTATCGGTAAAAGAACTGCTCAACAAAATTATTGCTTTTTTTTTTTTAACAGACTTCTTATTTCTGATGCATGATCAGATAAATTTGAAACAGGTCTACAGCGAAGCATCTTAACATGCATTATTGAGCATGATAATTAAACCCAAAAGAGTTAAAACATTTGTTGGAATTTTCCCTGCGACATTTGTTTCAGTTTAAAAAAAAAAACATGTAAGCAAGTTTTAAGTTTATAATACGACAGATAGAGGAAGGAAGTTAGGAGGTAGCTTGGTGGTTAGGTATCGCATGTTTCATAGCAAAGAGCTCATCTCAAACAGAAGCTGTGTGTGGTATTTCTATAAAATACTTTTCAGACCACGAGCCACTGTGTTAAATTTGTGTGTGTGTGTTTTTTAAATTCTTTAATGATATAGTCTTGACAGAAATGTTCATTTGTGTCTGTAAATTTTAGATCCAACATTCAGAATGAAGATCATCGTGTGCTTGTGGTTTGGTGAGTTTTATGTCTGGAAAACACTGCAAATAATCTTTTGAATTGAAGGGTGGTGAGTTTCTAGTCACCTACATCAAAATATGTTCCTTATACTTAGCAGACTTTTTTTAAATTTACCAGGAAAAATAGCTATAGTTGTGTTTTACACATCCTAAATTCCCTAAATTCAACCTGATAAATTGTACTTTATTTTCATATTTACTGTATGAGTCTCTGATACAAAGTAATAAGAATATATTGCAATATCATCAACTTGTCCTTGACTTCATATACAGGGTTTGTGGTATCCTCCTGTGAAACTAAACAAAGTGTGTGTCATGTATGTTATCCTCTCTCTTCAGTGCTGGGTGCACTCTCTGCTGCAGGCAAAGTGATCTTCACAACAGTCGGGCAGCGTGCCACCTTGGAGTGTGGGGCCGTGTCCTTCAAAAACAGCCTGGAATGGCGTCAAGGAGATGACAGGATTGTTTTTGTTGATAAAAAGGGCTTCCCTCGCCACGGTAGCCATAAAAACACATAATAGCACAAGATATCATTTTAAAATCATAACTGTTGCTGATTACACATATTCTCTGCATTAGGCAAAGCTGCTGTTCAGACAAGGTCAAAGAGGAGGGGGGACACAGATCTGGACATCTTTCCAGTGAGGAAAGAAGATGCCGGAACGTTCACTTGCACTGCAGATGGGAATCCTCAAGTGCACACACTTCTTGTGGGCTCAGGTCAGCAGCAGATCCAAAGAATGTTGTATTTGCAAACTGTTTGCGGCATTGCATTGGGGTTTACCTCATTAGTACGATTACGGTTGTTGATTGGACAAAAGAAGGAGACATAAATACTTGTAAATACTTGTGTCCTGGATGGCATTAATTGTGTTGTTTTAAGAGAGCAATCCCAATTAGATTAATAATAAATTTTAAAAAATACCAGTATTTGAAGGTAGTCTATGAATCAGGAGAGGGAAGAAAAATTAAAAATGTGCAAAGGTTCTGATCCATCAAACAAAGAGTTTACTTACTTTAAGGGGTATTCCAGTGTTTAAAATCGCAACCTCATAAAGTCAGGGGTGTCAAACAATGATCAAAATCAAAGTCAAAATATCCTGATTTTAGTGTTTAATATGGCTCAAACTCCAAAAACTGAGGATCCTACATTTCCCATACTACAAATTAATAACATCCTTTGTTAGAGCCTTCTAAGCTGGAAAAATACTATATTGCTGAAAATTTGTAGTCACCGAACCCAAGCCAAGAAATCATCAGGGTTATTCCTTAAACCTTAGAGAGCTCTATACTAACTTTTTTCTGAGCTGAGAAGTCGTTTTTATGATGTTTAAACTGATGTAAGATCTAAAACTGATGGAGTTGATGGTTAAGTTCATGATTTAATACATTTTACCATCTGTTAGTCTTGTCTTTCTTTGTGATTCTTACTGTATCTTCTCTCCTGTCTGTTGTCTCACTCTGTGTCAGTCTCGGTCAGCCCCCCTGCAGAGCTCAAGGTGGGCAGCAATGCTACGCTACTATGTGAGATAGAGGGACTGAACCCGGACTCAGTGAAAACAGTGCAATGGATTGGGGTAGATAAAAATGTACGGTCAAGAACAGCCCAGCTTGAAAATGTAGCCCTTACAGATGCAGGGACCTGGAAGTGTCAGTTTTCTCATGGTGGGGAGACGTTCAGTACACAACTAGAAATCAAAGTTACAGGTATGATACCAGCTTCTATCCAAGACCTGGCATAGGTTTTTTACCACTACAAAAGCCACACATTTGGTCAACAGGAAAAACGATGTGTATTGTGTTTTTGCTTTCAGAGCCTGCAACCAAAACTACACCAGCCCCTAAACAAAGCTCAAAAGTCAATGGAAAAAAGATAAACTCCACCATCTGTGGTAATTGCTTGTGTTTTTTTACTGTTGTGTAAACCCTCTAAAAGCGACCATGTGTTCCTGAAAGTGGTTCTTATGTCACTGATTCATTATCTGTTTTCTTAGCTCAACCAAGCTGTGCTGACTCCGGTGTTGCCCACTGGTGGATGTGGGTTGCAATTGGAGCTGGTTGCCTGGTTGTGGTTCTCCTGATGGTCAGTGTCATTGTTTTGTACAAGAGGATCAGAAGAAGGAAGGCAAGTGAAGCAAATCATCTAGGGAATCTTCATATGCTACTTTGTTGATTGATATCAGTGAGTGGGATGAAGGAGCGTGGGTTGCTGTGGCAAAAAAAAAAAAAAATGTATAATGTGTTGTTTTTTTGTTTGTTTTTTTTCCACTGTAGAGAAACTTACACTTGATGAAGAACGGCCGGCAGGCACAGAGACCCAGGCAGTACTGCCAGTGTAACCAGTAAATGTTCTTAACTTCCTTCTATCTAGTAAAAAAAAATCCCTTTACTCCCTCTCCAGTAATCTCTGTTCACTTTACAGATGCTTTCTAATAGACTCTATTCACTTTATATTAATGACTGTTTGACCTTCAATTTTACTGTGCCTTTTACCGAGCACTTCATTATTGTGTTGTAATTAGTGTGAAAACTTCTCCTCTTTCCTCTCTTTATCACAGCCAAACAGCTGCAGCAAAACCACAGCAAGGGCGTCAGAAAGGGAGGCCATCAGCCCTCCCTCTGCAACCCCTGCTGAAGGAGTGACATGAAAGACAGATCGAAGAAAGGAGAGACAGAGAAAAAGAAGAAAATGAAAAAAGAAGAGAGGAGAGGGATGAGAGAGAGAAAGGGAGGGAAAGAGAGGAGTAAATGGAGATGAAGAAAAAGAGAGCAAGTGAAAGAAAACCCCCAGTGTGAATATGGCATGAATGTAAATGGGCTTTTGAATGCTCTTGATGAAAATAAAATCAAATATAATGATGTGGGCACTTTGAGCTTTTTCACCAAATATAATCAGTGAACTGAATGCAAATGGGTCTTTCCACTGCCAGAGAGAACAGCAACAGTCTGTTATTTCTTACATTTATGCAGCATATTAACATGTTAGGCCAAGTATATCCAGCATATACATGCAGCAATGTCAACTTCTGATCTACTGCTTTGCATCTTAAATAACATAAATATATTTTTTCCTTTGGTTTCTTTTTATTTGATACACGTTTATGTTCTTTTTCTGTATTTCTGTGGGTTGTAAATGAAAAGATTGGAGTACTGTACTGAAGTTTTATGTTTTTTCCTTCCATCAATAAACCACAAGTATACCCTGCTGCAAAATTTGGAAATTATTTCTATCCCGGTGTAATGAACAGAGAAGCTTCTATCAGCTACGAAAGTGTTTTCTGTGAATCCCCTGTGTTTAGATAATTTGAAAACAGTGCGGGAAAGGCGGACTCCACCAGTAACAATAATAACCACCATCTCAAGAAGTAATTACAAGCATATATGCTGAATGGCTGTTTCAAGAAATTTGCCAACTATGAGTACTATCAAAAAAGGGCTTTGAAATAATAAAAATGTTAAGGATTATAATTTTTATGACTTTGCTGTACATAATATAAAACATTATCTTTACTCTTTTATACCATGATAGACTTTAAAGTGTACCTGCATTTGTTCCAAAGATCTGAATACCCCACAACTGGTGCAGTACAATGCAGATGCGTTGTCCTACATATAATGAAATACACAGTTAACACCTGTTTCACACAGTAACACAAGACCACTAACCGCATACATACATAGATATTCATATGTATTGTGTGAAAAAATATTGGCTGTTGTATGAAGGTTGACAAATCATGTTTTAAAAAGTACGTTTACAAAACTCCTATAATGTCTACATGGTAATCTAATCCTCATCTAGAGCATATAATCCCTTTAAACTATAACTGAGATGATGGGATCATAGTACTGTCTGACTTCCTGTGTGTGTGTGTGTGTGTGTGTGTGTGTGTGTGTGTGTGTGTGTGTGTGTGTGAGTGAGTGAGTGAGTATGAAAGAGACACCTGCAGTGCATACAGCCTACCAAATGTCAGAGCTGAACTCATCGCTGCACTGAGCACATCACATGTGAGTACTCCCAAACATACTGTATATATATATACTCAGTATTCTTCTTGGTAGAAGCCGATTTAAGGGATTTTCTTACACAGAGCAGACACATAACTCGGGGTAGAAATACGTATGTCTACAATGGCACAAATGCTCGCTACAAATACTGACAAATCTCACAGACGCTGCCGGAGATCCACTCTCGTATACAGAAACAGAGGGGCAAGGCTGTAGCACTCAAACCTGGTCTCGTCCAAGGCCACATTTTAAAAAGTCTTTGTCTTCTGCCACATGCTGATTTATTTGTCTTGGTCTTGTTGGTCTCTTCTGTGCTGGTTGTATTTTGCCCTAAAAATGATACAAAAGATGACAAATAATAACAAGAAATTATCATCCAGAATGTTTACAGTGTTATTTCTGAGTGTCTTGTAATATTTGGTTGAAAATTGCACACGAATTGGATCAAATTCAGTATTATTGAATAATTTTCTTGTTGTTTAATCACTAGCCTTAAATCATTCACCAAATGAATCAGTCTCGATCTGTGGATTTGACCCTCTGTGACCCTCCATGTTTCAGACTTAACTAATCTTTGTGTTGTACTGAGATATTTCAAAATATGGAACAACAAATGCCTAAAATAGAATTGTCTCTTCATCCGTCTCTTATAGTTTAAAGATCAAAACTTATGCAATAACGGCAGCAACATTTACCTGATTTTGCAACACTGGTGGGCTGCTGCTAATCTCTGCTAATCTTACACAAGTAGCACACAAACTAATTGTGGAGCAAAACTCTGGGAATATACAAAGCATTAATCCAGGAGGATGTAAACGTTTATGCTCTTTATGTAGCTCTTGTTAACTGTTGATGTTAGCTGTTGCTAAGGGGAACAGAATCGTGGCCTGCATACTGCCTAATATGAGAGATGATCGTTCGACCAATAATTAAATTTTTTGAAAATAATTCACTCTGGTTGAGAAGCATTTAAAAGTAATGGTCATTGACATACAAAGTTGTTCAATTTGGAAATATTACAACATATTTACAATATGTTATTTATTACAAATGATGGAAATGCTATTGTGTTACCCATACATATCATTCAGAAGAGCACAGAGTAGTTATTCACATAAATGGCTTTATGTTTCTTAGCAGCTTTAAAGAGAATGTTCGTGACCCCTTGTTTGGTTTATGTGAATGAGATCTAAACTATGTCTGAAGTAACCGTTTACAGGTTTATAGTATCGCTTACCATCTATTGAGTTTATCAGCAGTGGCTCGACTGAACAAATAGCTTTTAATGTGCATCATATGTTAATGTGGTATATACTGTTCCATAACATATATGCATGTGTTTTTGTCACAGTCCTCATATTTTCTGTAGCATACAGTGTATATAATCGTTACATATCTCAAAACACGAGGCACAGGCATAGAATACTAAAGAGCAGGGGTTTAATGCAGTTGTTTTCATCAGTTGTTACATGAGGCAGAGCTCTGCTTTTATCCAGTCAGCCACTGAGGAAAATCTATAGCTTTATGTAAAATGAATTTAGAGCCAGAACAAGTCTGCAACATGTCCTGTTTGCTTTAAACTTTCTGACTTGGGTCTGTTTTTTTTTTTTTTTTTTTTGGTCACTGTGCACGGGCTATTACGCTAGTTTTACCTCTGGGAATTAATTTATTTTATTTAAACTGTGTTTTTCACAGCAGATGCTTTAACTTGTCATAGTAAAGTACAGCACAGGTGTTACTAACGATGGCTGCGTTTCATTCAAGCGTCCCAGTAAGTCATGACAGTGAGCCAGCACGCACAATAACAAGACCCTGAAACTGAAGCAGCTGAATGGAATTAAAACATAAGTGGGTTCGTTATTTACACCTGTGCTTTTTCTTCTGTAACATGTCAAAATGTCTCCTTTAGGAAAAACCTGTTACATAACTGTATTAATTCCCAGAGGTAAAACTGAAAAAGGCCAATCTAGAGTATTTACCAAACGCTGTCATGTCTCTGGTTTGTCTGAAATTAAACAAACGAAGGATCAAGTATTCAAAGTTGTATTTCAGAAACAACTGTACACAATACTACTACTTGATAAGTAAGATAAACATGGGTAATAGTTCAGTCTGAAAGCGTCTTTCCATCTTCAGATGAGTTAAAAATGTGTTGTCTCTGAACATATCAGGCTGCATATCAGCAACCCGTGACTCACATGATTTTGCGTTTTACCTGGGCACCATAAATATGGTGAATTTTGAAATAATAACAAATCAAACATTATTCATCATGTAACAAAATGAACGATCTAACTTGGTTGTAGAAGCACATATTCTACTGCTGCCGTTGTCGGCACAGTGTGGCGCCTGCGTGTATAATATAATAAAAAGCAAACGCACCTGACATGTTCTACACAGGTGCTTTAATAGTTGAAGTTTTTCACCATGGGCAGCTCACCTCCTGTCTCTCCTCCATGTATTCACCACTTGATCTAGTCTGAATGCTCACTATTTAAGTCACGTTTGAAGCCTTACATTGAGCGGTACTGTACTGTTAATGAGGACGTGTTGTTTTGTCTGTATATTTGAATTAGCATCAGTTTGTTTAAGCTGTCTTGTGAACTAAATTAAGTTTGGGGACATATATGTACAGTGTGGTCCATATAGTATGACAGAGACACATTTTTTGTTGCTCCATACTTGAGCATGTTGGAGGTGAAATAAAAGAATAACTGTGAGGTTCAAATGTTGATGCTCTGCTTTAATTTGGAATAGTAATAGTTTTTTTAATACATGATCCCACAATTTTAGAGGCCTAAAATGTATTTGACAAATTAGAATAAGAAAAAAAAGAAAAGAAAAATAAAGTGATCATTTGATATTTGTAGTGTGCGGCTGAAGTCTGCGACTCCCAGATATCAGCAGGCATTTCTCATTTGGCGATGCTGATGCCAAAACTACACAGCAATGATCTTCTCATCTTGCTTGTTTTGGGGGATTTTTGCCTTCGGTTTGCTCAGTGGGATTTAGTTTGGATGACTGACTTGGCCAGTAAATAAAAGTCCCGTGTCTGGCCATAAAAACTCCTTGTTTGCCTGGTGTGTATGGTTAGGATCATCGTCCTGCTGCGTTGTCCTGAAATATAGACGACTATGTACAAACAAGAGCCACGATTCCTGCTCTGTTTATCCAATAACATCCCATAAAACTGGAAGTCACCACTTAAAGCTCAGTCATTGTTTTATTCAGACCCACTGTTTTACTGCCAATGTACTGCATCATAGTAAAGAATAAAAGCCATTAAATTTATTCACTTCTCCTTCTTGGAATTTAGTGGTGAGCAACAAGTCCTTTTTTCACATTTAGAAGCTCCATGTGTAGTTTTTTTTGTCTTCCTTGTAGGCAGTTGCCAAGTGTGTTTCCCTCACTCTGTTATGAAAATATATTGTCTGTGTTGCACTGGGGGTGTTTTCATATGAGAAAATAGGATTCCCTTTTCATGGCTATTACTCAGTACTCTTTTTCAGTGTTTGACACACACTCATTCAAAATGAAACTGAAATTTCTGAACCCAGTGTGTGTCCCTCCCTCTTGTATTTCCACCTGGGTTGGCATTCCATCAATGCAAAACATCAGGAACCAAATTCAGGTCAGAATTTTACTGCAAACATGCAAACATTAGTGAAACAAAACCTCAGAGACTCCTGGTGAAAATTTGTGTCATATTACGTTGAACGTCGATCAGGTGCAACAGTCAGCTGATATGTGAGTTTTCAGAGCAACAGGAGACGAGTGAACAGAACTCCAGACAGCCATCTGTGCTCGAGCTACAGGTGCAGACTGAGCCCATTATTATACATTTTACATATTTTAAACAACTGTCTTTCCACAATCCTTCACATTAAAATAGTCTGTTTATAGGTGATTTCCCATTCTGTAAACTCCCCTCATGTGCAGCTTTACTTCCACGCAGGTTTCACTTCAGTTCAGTGCAGATTCTGATGAGCAGAGACGTCAAACGCATTGAAATTCACTGCGTTCGTCTGTATGTGAATCCACTGATGTCTGATGTTTTGTGTGTTGTTGTGCGACACGGAGCATGCTCATGCAACAGTTTTCAGAGAAATCTGACAGTAAGTTCCTACTTAAAGTCATTTTTCAAGCCCTCCTTAATGTAATACTTGCGCAAGTATGTACAGTGAAAAACTGTAGTTGTCCCTCCAGTCCACACTGGCTGTGAGGAAATACCTCTCTGATGCATTTCTAATGTAGGAGACGATAGACAAAATCTACAGTCCCTCTGCTCTGTGTGAAACTACATTCTGAAGTTCTTTCTCAAGCAAATACAAGCTTCAGCAGCTGAAGTTGGCCAAATCAAGGGGGACTCTCTCAGAGTCACAGTCTTTTTAGTGCAAAATTCCCTCTTTTTGTTTCTCTGTCTGTGTTTTCTTGCTGAGCTGCAGCAGTGGGGTAGTAAAAGAAGGGGTGAATTTTGTACTACAAAGAGTGTTTGTAGAGTGAGTGTTAGCCTCTTCATTTGACTACTGAAGCCTCAGATCAGCTTCAGTAACTTCTGAATGTGTTTTTAGTGTGAAATAGGAACAATAACAGAAAAACTGTTTCAACATATGCATGCGTGTGAATGTTCTTTAAGATAGACTGAAAAATATGAACCTCTCCTTTAACAGAATCTAATGGCGGATCTGTGAATACTGTAGCTGCTAGACTGAAGCAGCAAAATTAATTTGAAAGCTTTACAGAGCGAAGTCACATCTACAAATAGTGGTTTTCAAACTTCTTCGGTGACCCAGTTTTTTCTAAACGTTCTCTTGTTTCACTTAAAGAGAAGAAGCAAAACATATTTAATGTCCAAATGCAGTTAATGGTAAAATTAAGATCTATCGCCGAACATAGACCGTATCATGTAGGAATGGAATTGAATGTGCTGCTGTGGTGTGAGATTAAAGAAACGTTTATGTACACTACAACACTAAAAACTGAATTTTGCTGTAGCATTCAGAATTGCAGAAAAGCTGACAGCGTTTCTGACAATAACATGAATGATGTGATCATGAATTATATTAATTATTTACAGGAACAGCTACACAAAATAAACGCTTCAGGGACATTTATGTAGGCGCTGTGGAACTGCACAGCAGTTTTTCCATGGTGAACCAACGTCATCATTAAACTCATTAGCTTAAACCGAATTACGACTTTACAGTGACTGTGTGCCTGTTTGTCTCTTGCTGAGCCATGATGCAGTTTTCCAGTGAAAAATTAAAAATATATCTACGCACATCAGACTGCATTTCTCAGCAATAATGCACAAGCATGGCTTGATATTACAACAACATGATTCATATTCTGTATGACGAGTTAAAATCTACATTGAGTGTAACAAAATAGAGAGAATCTACTTTTCCATTCTGATGAAATGATTATACAGCAGCCTACAAACAACACAGTAGCAGTAGAAAACTAAATAACTTACAAACCATTGATGTGTACAGACAATGGAGGTGAAGTGATGAGTGGGAGAGACTGAAAAGAAAGCAAACTTTTCTGTCCTGTTTCATAACTCTGAGGTTTCAAAGAAGCTTGAATGAAGTTCCCCGCATGATGAAACAGACAAAATGTTTTCAGTCATTGAACAGAATGTCACTTGTTTCTGATTCTCAACCTCTTTTCCACTGACATTTTGTTTATTTCTGAAACACCAGAGCAGTCACAGACACTAAAAAAATAAAAAAAAAACATTCAGTAGAAATTCGGTGCCTTCCCACCTCTGCAGGGCCTCAGACACCTTCTAGCGTTTTGGCCACCTGCCTCGCTTAAAACTCACACTACAGTCTAACTCAAAATGGTTAACGCAGAGAACATCACATTGGTGAGGGAAACCCTCTGTAGGAGAGAATGGAGGACGAGGAGAGAAGAAATACCTATGAAAAAGTGAATCACCCTTCATTCTTGCTTGTGGCCCACACTTTTTGTCTTTTTCTCTTTCAGTAATGATAAGATGTGGTACACACGCCCTCGTTAGGTGAGTGACTAATGAGGGAGTCCTCACTTTCAGGTGTTTTCCATCAAAATCACAGCTCAAAAACAGAGAGAAAACACAGAGAGAAGAAAACAGGGTTGAGTTTTGGGCCTGTTCTTTGTTACAGTTTACATCAAGATGTTCTTTGAGGAGAATAATCATTTACACAAAGCCTACAAGAGGGAGATGGTACAGTGTGGTACCTGTAACTTGTAGGTTTTGTTATAAGGAGCAAACAAAGTGCTTGTTTCATTTACGAGCTCAGAGGGAAGAGAAGCAGGTGTGAGCCCTTCATGAAGACAGTACAGAGGCAGGCAGAGAAACCTCAGAGAGACACATGAGAAGTGTGCGAGATGTTTGTTTTGTCCTTGTTGTGGTTCACGTCTCTAAACCACCTCTGTGCTGTGTCTCTACAGTTGTAGTCCCTTAACTGATTCCTGTAGCTGGCATTAGTTAGCATGGGGCAAGATGTCCTTAAGCAGATTACCTCATTGCTGGATGAAGCTTTTCTATTTTGTTTTGTTGCCTACAACTTCATGTTTCTACATGGAACAAGAAAAGAATCGACTCAAATAAACCTTAACGCCCTCAATTCATCCGTGTTTTAGATACTTAGTTCTCTCTACTTCTGACTGACTGAGGCCCACATTTCTACAAAATGTCATATTTCTCTCATAATTTTGAATATTAATGGGCAGATCTTTAAGTGGTTCATGAGTTATGTTGAAAAGAAACAAGCAAAATCAAACGCTCACTGACTGTGGCCGCCTAATCAAGTTTCATTTACATTCCTTTACCTTATCGGAAACTGTCAAGTCTTACAATCAGTTTGAAACAAGTCAGTGTTTATCATGGATTTTTCTTATCCATGTTTAGCTCCTGTAATAATACCACATCAACACAGTTGTACAGATATTGTAACATCAACAATCCCTGCAGTGGTGTGTTTTACTTTAGTGAGGATAACAATAAGCTGTTGGAGACAAACTCAGACAACAGCAGGAGCAGACGGAGATCCACAGATGTTATATTACTGTTGGTTTGAGTGCAGACGAGAGTCTACAGCAGGTTAGGAGCAGAGATAAGCATAAGCAGATGTTTAGCTCTCGCGCAGTAAGTAATAAGAGAATTACTATGTCATACAAAGTGTAATCTGAATTGTACACATGGTGTCTGACAATTGATTTTCTTCATTTCACTAAAACACATTGATGAAATGAGGAATTAAACACTGATTTTACATTGATCAAGACTTGCTTACTTGCAAGACGTGCTTAAACTTAACAGGACTGTGTAGTGGCACAAAAGCTAAACATTATTACAAAACACCATAAAATACAGGTATCAATATATATCTATAAATTCATAGAGTAGGGTCCATTGAAATGATATCATAAGAGGCAGTTTAGTGCAGGACTACATTAGTATTTTACTTACTAATAAATGTTGCCGGTCTCGGAGGTGAAACCTGCTAATTTTCCATTCAGAAGTTTGTTTGTTAAATCGCCACACTATCCTCATTTGCTAGTTTAAATCTGGCAGTTTGCGTATTATCATTGAATATACTACTGTAATTTATCAGAAAACAAGAATTAGTTTAGATGAAAACTTCACTGAGTGATATTGTTAATATCCTCCACCTGTGTGGACCGTTTGGCGCGTTTATCGTTAGCAAACTCGCACAGATCAGACTTTGATCAAACACACAGAAATCTATTGTGAATTCTAGTCAAATTCTTTTTGTTTACAAAGATTCAAACATTAGTTGCTGAATTACAAGGAACACAACACAAAATTAAGTTTGATGTGGCCAAAAAACACGTCTTTGATTTGAACATTTTACTCAATACCAGTGTGATAAGCTGTAGCTTTAATGGAGCGCTGTAACAAGCAGCTACTGATTATATATGTGAGATTATTAAGCAATGAGGGAAAATAAATGACTTAATTTTAAAGCTCTACAAGTGGGAATTTAAGAAAGATATTGTGGATGTTTTTGTCTATATGTATGCTTCTTATGTTGTTTTAGTATCTAAACATACAGAAGAGGAGCCTGTCAGCTGTCTTGAAAAGAGAGCGTTTCTTTTGAATTGTATTTTTTTCTTTGTCAGGCATGTCACAAACTGTCCCTTCAGACTTTATACAACATCAATATTCATTTATCTTGTCTCGAACTTTTAGACTACAAAATACAGTGATGTGCGTAGCTCCCAGTGTTCACACAGCAGCGTCTGCTTGCTTCCTAGAAGACATTTAAACATGTACAAAACAGAAAAATGAACTAAGCTAACATGAATGATGTTGATTTTCCTGAAAGAAACAAAGTCTGGAGCGATAGTAAGTCAGTGGGTAAAGACATACACAGAGACTGGTCATGGAGATGTGAGACGATCATATAGAGAGAGGATCATATGCGTCAATAGTTGTATCTTTAAAATTTGAAGTCTCCCAATATATTGATTCACCATGATCCTATATCTCTCTCTACAGCTGTCCCAGTGAGGCGATTTCCCCCAAAACAATTTCTTTTTCCCCCGCACTAAGAACTTAATCTTGGTGTTTGTTTTTTAGAAAACGTTACATTCTTAATTTGCATTTATCAGCTGCATTTGTGAAGATTGACCCAGCAGTTCATGGCTTGAATTCTGATACACTAATTATGAATCTAAATCAGTACAACCAGTACAAACCAGGGGAAAATCAACCGAGCACTTATTATAAATTAGGACATAAGCCGACCGTGTACTATTTAGAATGTGCTAAAGATAGATAATGAGTCCAGTGGGACTCTTCTGAAATTTTGTGATGTAGTCTTATCAGGCAGCAACTAAAATAACAATTGTAGCCAATTAAGTTGAGTTGTTCATTTGTGTACTGGACAGATTAAAAATTAAAAACATAGACGTAGAAAAATCAAAAATGCATTTTAATTCACTGATTAAATTATCGCACCATTACACTGCCCGACTGATGGGTTTTCTTTTTGTTTCATCTAATTTTGCAATGCAGCATAGGATATACATTTCTGTTCTAAACAACACGTTAAGCGATAAACAGTTTTAAGATAATAAAGAAAAGTTTAGTGAGGAGATCTCGCCCTCTTCCTCTGTAACAACCAATCAAAGGTCATTATTCTGACTTAGGGTTTGATCAACAACTCTGTGTTTTTTTCCAGACCAATCGTTGGCGAGGGAGGTGCAACGGCACATAAAAAGGTTCGTTTGATAAATATTCAGCATTTCCTCCTGACTCCAGATCACTGAACACAGAGGGACATTTCAGCAGTTGTAAGTATAATGCCATTTTTTCGTTGTTAAATTCTTACTAGATATACATATACTTCACATTTTACAAACAACTACTGCTGTACACACCAAATATCAGTGTCAAATGTTTCTCCTGTAATTTCGAATCATAAACCTGTGAGACGTCAGCAGGCCCAGTGGGGCCGAATTGTCATAGTGAGTTTTACATGTTCCTCTAATTACAGCTACAATGTGGGAATCAACAGCACGTACTGTTCCCTTGAATAAAACTGAAGAAATACTAAAACGTTAACATGAAAATCATAAACAATAAACATCATAAAAATTGATTTTTATAAAATTGTCAATACATAACAAATCATTTTTGAAACGTCTTGTTGTATTTGTCACATTCTTAAATATTTAAACATTGGGCAGCTGCCCGGTGCTAAATGGACTACGGCTATGAACACAATTTACATATGAGAATAAAATAAAAGAGAACATTTATTTCGTATGGACCTTTAAATACAATATGACAATCTCACCAAAATACAATATTGAGATATTATTAACATTAATTTGTGCATCTGTTGATTTTTCAGCGTAGATATAGTTGGAACAATGAACAACTTATTTCTCATATTTTTGTTTTCTCTAAAAGAGTATAGTTGGTGCAACAATTTAAATTCCTGTGCAAACTGCTTACAACGTAAATTATTTCAATGTGTAATTTACTTAGGAATACATTTTTAAAAGTAAGATGACATTAAATTCAGTCCAGGTGCAGCCTAAAGCTAGACTTAAACCAGACATACTTCGGTCAAATTATACTGTAATCCTAATAATTCTTCTCATGTGTTTTTCTTTTTCTTTTTCTGCTCTCTCTCCTCCCCTCACTCACTTCTCCACCATGTTTGGCCCTCACACTCTTCTACCCCTCCCCCTCTGCTTGTTGTCGAAGCTCCATCCTGACAACAGATATGATCGTCTAACCTGGTTTCTCGGTTATAGTTCCACAGGTGTGATAACTTTGAATGTCGGTTTATCATCAGTTTCACTCTGTCTCTGGTCTCCACTCTTATTTTTTTCTCTTACAAACTCTCATCTCAGTTATAATAAATAATGCAACGTTATTTATTTTCTATCAAATCCCATTTGACAGTTTGAAATATATATCATATTCAAGTGTTTACACTCCTTGACCTTATAGAGGTATATTTGAAACATAAACAATTTGTCCCTGACGCTCAAGATTTTAATGTTTAATGTTGCTTTTCTAGAAGCACTGACATGAGTTATGCAGTGGACAAAAGTTTTTGGTTTTAGGATTTTTTTTTCCGTACATGCCAAGTAGGTATCTTAACTGTCTTATATTTTAAATGTGAGGCCCCAGACAGATGATTATAACATTTTAAAGCCACAAGCATAGTTTTAAAAATTACTTTGTGACCTTAATAAATTTGAAATATTCATCCGCACACTTTACCAGTGAGGGCTTTAACTCATTTTCTCAGGACACTGCGTATCGTTGCTGAACAGATTTTGTCTTTAATGGTGAGACAGAGATTTTATGTGCTTATTGGACAGCTGACAGTAGGGAGACGACAGGAAATAAGGGGACATGAGGAGTGACATGTAACAAAGGTGGACACAAATCAGAGGCTCTGCATTCATGGTTGACCCCGTAACTTCTCCGCCACCAGGGTGTCCCAGCTTTAATATTTTTAAACCGCAGAAATATTTGTCAGAACCTTGGACAAGCCTTTGTGGATACATTTTGTTTTACAGCTTCACAGACTCATGACGACTATTTTCCTGTTTTTGTCAGTTTATATATTTGTTTGTTATTTCTGGTCATTTTAGACCAGAAACTCTTTAAGAACCAGAAGACAACACTCATTGTGTCTCTTCATCTATTTGTACAGTGTAATGGATTGAATCTTGACTGCAACATTAATAACCAGTGTTCTGCACCAGTTACTACGTAAAATTTTATTTTATCATCTTGATGTAACATAAGATCTGCACAAATAGTTCTCTAATCAAGTCCCTTGCAATCGCCTTCAGTCTACATCACGACTCAAGTTTAGAAGTCCTCATTTTTTCTTTAATACAAATGAAATGATCCCCAAGTGTATAAATAGTGCAAAGATATAGTTGGACTTTCAAAATGTCAAACTTTAATTTTGAATTTTAATTTTTATGAGTTATTTTGATTGTAGGGGGAAATACATCAATTTTGAGGATTTATATATATATATATATATATATATAGAGAGAGAGAGAGATAGATATATAGATATATTACCTGTATTCTTTCTTTTAAAGGGTCGAATCACTATATAAGCAGCAGCAAGTCTTTGAAAAGATTTGTTGTGCACAATCACGACATATTCTATACACCATAGAGAAAAAAAGGAGGGGGGGGGCAGAGAGATAAGGGAGGGAGAGAAAAAGAGAAACATCTACCTTAAACCACAGTCTAGGTGTGCTGCTGGTGCTGTGGTCTCTTTTTTTGCCTTTTCAAGCGTGGAGAGATCCGTCTTTCGTGGAACAGGGGAGGAAGAGAGGGGGTGTGAGAGGCAGAGGGGGAGTTGAGGAGGGGACGACTGGGATAAGAATCTGCACTTAACTAAATCAAGGCCCACCACAACCCAGCGTACGCTCCGTGTCTCTTCCCTCCGACATTTGTCTGTTTTTTTTCATCCAAAGCCCACCACAGGCCGCCTACTCTCAACTCTCTGAACTCTTCAGCTTTTATCTTCTCAAATCTCTCTAAATCTGAGACCACCGCAGACCCCTCTTTGCTTCCTGCTGAATGGTTTCACTCTGCAGCAAAATTTTACATGCATATAAAATGATATGATAAAATACAAGTGTCTCTACAGCAGTAGAACTGTAACAATCTGTGCAGGTGTACCTAATAAAATGGCAAATTTTGGTAATGCGTTTACGTCTATGTTACTCAGATCCTTTCTTAGGAAACACAATCTTAATCCATCTATAACAACTGATTTTTGGCACAGGTCCACCTTTTATTCCCGTACATGCTCCTAGTCGGCCAAAATATACATCAACATGGTGTGAAATGAATTGCTATGCAGATGACACACTACTGTATTTATGTTCATCTCCAATGACCCCATCACTATATAAGTCAGTGAACAGACTTAAGCTTGTATGAAATTCAGCTGCCAGAATCTAAACCAGAACAATCAAAAGAAAAATAACTAAAATAACTGTTTTTCAGACTTGTGTTTTTCAGACCAGGATGAAGAATTTAATTCAGTCTGTCCTCATTCTTATCTCTGTACTCATCGCAGCAAAAGGTAAGATGTACTGATTGCAGATTATTCACTTATTTTAAGGACATTTTGGCTTTGCACATCAACACATGACATCCTTCTCACTCTCTTAGGTGCTGAAGAGGTGATTTATGCTCAGGTGGGAGAGAGGGTTATCCTAAAGCCTCCAGCAGTAGATAAATATAAATATATGTACTGGAGGTTTGGTAGTCCACAGGGCATTCAGCTTGCCTGGCGCAATTACCTCAGTGGAAATGGGATTGATAAAGGTAAACAATGCACTGAGCTAATTCACAGATATAATTACTTTTTACCTACTTTTTGACACAGGACTCTACATTGCAAATAAAGGTACTTCTGACGATAACCATCATTTCATTTTTGCCTTGCAGAAGAAAATAAGTTTGCCTGGTCTGGCAGCTCACTGGTCATCAGCAACATTGAACAAAACAACTTTGGCACATATTATTGTGTAACGTCTGATCCACCTTCTGACAATCTTGCCGCCAAACAAGTCAAACTAGTCAAACTCAATGGTAAGAGTAAAAATAAGGTGACGTGTTCACTTAAGTCATGCCACATCCACCTAGATAGATTTGAACACATTTTATATTTGTCTAGCAATGTTTACTTGACTGAAATGTACAGCAAATAATTTTGATAACAATTTTAATAATTTTGTTTTCTTTACCTTATTTAATTTCTGTGCTAGTGACAAACCCATCCTCTCCTCTGCTGCCTGGGGAATCTCTGTCACTGGCCTGCAGCGTAGAGGATTCTCAGGGTGACCAGAAGCCCAACATATACTGGCAGACTCCTAATGGACAGAAAATTAAAAACATCCTAGTCAAGCATGTCACAAGCCAACATAATGGCAAGTGGACCTGTGTTGTGAAAAATGGTGAAAATGAAAAACACACCCAGATTTCTGTCAAAGTTTTGGGTGAGTTACTATGTATGCACAAGTATGTGTTTGTTTTACAACAGTTTACCCTCATCCTGAAGATACCATTATTCCTCTTTTCCTCTTTATTTAGACCTCTCCCCAGCTTTTTCATCCACTCAGTATACGTCTAATTCCTCGCGTATCACCATCCCCTGTTCCTTTGCTCCTGATATCACCTGGGAACACTTCAAAGCTAAGGACATCCAAGAGGTTTACTGGCAGTTCTCCCCTAAAATACCCTCAGGTGTTATTTCTGGTGGTCCACAGAGGCTCTTCACCCTCTCTCTGCAAGATTCAATGAAGTGGAATGTAAACCAGCACACAGACCTGAAAACACAAGATCCCAAAAAAGGAGATCTGTCTTTGACCAGGAAACTAGGCAAAGAAGAAGACAGAGGAGATTACGAGTGCATCATGAAATTTAAAGGTGGAAAAATTCTGAACCGGACTGTACGTGTAGAGGTGTTGCAAAGTAAGTCAAAACAAATCGTTTGGTACAAACTCAACTCTGTGTTACACCAACATCTGTCATATTAAATTTTTGTTAGCTTGTTCTTTAGTTATCACAGTGTCCTCATTTATCTTTTTGATGCCCTGTTTCTTTGCTTCACCCTAATTGTTATTCATAATAAGTTGAAGACAGTCGTTTGTTTGCCACCTCCCTGCTTCTGCTCTCTTGCAAGTGTTTTCATCTCTCTGCTGCAGAGTTTATTTGAAAGTGTCCCTGGTGTGACATGTGTCTAATTCAGTGGCTAATACACTTGTCTGGCTCCACTTGTTTTAATAGGGTATAACGAGCTCTCCCTCTGCCAGCAGAGCACGATAACACAGTGAATTTTAATTGGACTATGTGTTCTGAGCATTCAAGATGTAGAACTAAGATTTTTCATATTTACCTGAACTATTATTATGAAGTCCACAAACCTACAGCTGTTTTTGTGGTCAACTTTTCCCCCGGGTATCACCCCTCCAAACCAAATTAAATTTGACGGTTGATTTTTGAAATACAAGTGAATTGAAAGTCAGTTAAAGATTGGTTTGTTTAATGGTGTAGCTAGTTGAACAAATTAAAACCACTGTGAAACATTGCGTCCTAAGTTTTAGACCACAATTTTAAACTGGTTTTAAGTTACTGATAGGTGAGTAAAAGTTTAAAGTTATAAATAGTTGTTATGTGTTTACTTTGTGTTAGTTTGTAGTTAGGTGTTAAAAATACAAAGAATCATATGACATGGTCACCCTGGCCCTGGTGTATTGGGTGTCAGAGAAAGAGGTTGTTAAAAATTTTGGCTTTAAAATTTTTATTGATTTCATTTATTACATACCTGACAACCAGTCCTGTTTCTAACTAAATAAGCTAACTTTGAGCTAAATTTTATACAAAATGCTAAAGTGGTTGATCACTCATCGAGTGGGATCCCAAATGGCACGTACTGATGTCTGAATTGTGCCTGCATAACTTTTTTAGGGCTGCAGCTTACAATTGCTTCATTATCAATAAATTATTTATTTTCTCAGCTGCTCGATAAATCTTTTCGTTTATGAGATGTTGGAAGATAGTGAGGAATGCTCTCTAGTGCCTAAATATACTTTATATTTTATTATTACTTAAGTCTAAGACAGTAAGCAAGCATTCACATTAGGGGATTTGAAGCCCGCAAAAAATATTTTAAAAAATAAATTGGGTGATTAATCAACTATCAAAATAATTCCAGACTGGTTTTCTCTCAGTCAGCTAATTGATTGGTTGACTAATTGTTTCAGCTGTAATTTTCTTTCTTTGTTCTTTCTTTCTTTCTTTCAAATAATAAATTTAGAAGATGACAGCTTAAAATTGTTTTCCTATGTATTCCCTATTCATTGCAACAAAAAAGTCTTTATTTCATTGCTATTTCTTTCTTCTCATCTTCTCTTCTGTCTCCAGTCATCTCCTCCCCACGACCAGAGTTAATTTCTGGCCAGCCGCTCAACCTGACTTGCAGCACTGGCAATCAGCTGCCATCTGACGTCCAACTGAAATGGTCCCCACCTAAACAATCGTCCCTGTCACCTCCGATACCTGACCCCCACCCTGCCAAACTCACCATCCCGCAAGTGCACACAGGAGATGAAGGAGAGTGGGAGTGTACGCTGTGGCAGGGCAGTAAGCAGCTGACGTCAGCTGTGATAACGCTGAAAATCGGTGAGCACAGGAAGTGAGAGGAGAGCAGGAAATATGACAGGGGCATGACCTTGTGGCCACAATCTTTTACGACAGAAACTTGGTTTTACATGATGTGTTCTCTGTACTGTATACTGTTTGAAGACTGTCTTTCTCTGTTGTATGCAGAACCCAAACTGAGTGTGTGGATGCTGGTAATCATATGCAGTGCTGCTGTTGTTGTAATCCTCATCCTCATCCTCATTTTCATCTTCTACCGACGCAGACAAGTACAGTTCCTATATTTCTTTCTGTTAGATCACAATGAGGCCTTAGTATGACATTAAAAGTTAACTTTCTCTCTCTCTGTCTGTCTCTTTGTGGCTGATATTAGCGGAAGATGAGACACCTCAGGCATCGACTGTGCCAATGCAAAAAGTACGTACAAACCATTTCCTGGACTGATGAAACGGCTCTAAACGCACATTTACATTCACACCCATCAGTACTGAAACACTTTTATCCATAAGGTTTTTTATGATGATACACACACACTAATAAAATAAACTACATTTAGCTTTTTGTAGCTCTGTGTCTCTTTCCGTAATTCAAATAGAAACTTGTGACTTTTTTGTTTCAGCCCCAAGCCCAAAGGATTTTACAGAACATAATATCTTCCAGAAAGACATTTTCAAGAGGACATGGCACCCGATTGAATTTCTGTCCAGATAAGATGGATTTTTCTGTCATATCTACTTAACTGTGAACTTCTGTTCACAGTCAGATGAAGGTTTGAAAGTTTAAAACAAAGTTCAATCATTGTTGAAATGTCAGGTAAGGCTCTGTTATCACAAAAATGTATTTTACAGTTGTATATATCAGCCTGTTTGGATTGTTTTTATATGTGTAATGCCAGGTACTTTTTGTTTCACATAACTGCTTTATGAAACTAAAATTCCATTTAATCATATTACTGTTTGTGATTATTATTGTCTGTAACTCTTTATGTTGTACTTGATTGATTGAAGTTTTTGTACACTGATTGCCATGTCATGTATATTTTTATGAGGCTCTCTAATATTGCATTGAAAGGCTTGGTTACTTGCTTATATAAATATTTATATGATATACAGACGCATATTATTTGTGCACAAATGACAATGCTTTATTACTTAAAATAAAAACAGGATCCTTTGACAGAATTATGTAAAGATGTACCATGAAGAGTTTCAATAAAGCATCAGTATTTTTCATAAATGTCTGGCGGTCCTGCAGTTGTCTGATGGGGAGGAGGGGTGGCTCACTCAAACGGGGTGGCGTCCATCTGACAGATTCGGGGATACATGAAGGAACAGGGAACGTCGAACCAGGTCTCAGTGGTGCTGTCCACCACCACGCAGTCCTCTCCCTCCTTCCCGCCGGACAGGTGGTTGTCTGGCTCCTTTGCTTGCATGTCCCAAAATCTTCACAATGGGAAAAATGAAGTTTAGATCATTAACTGTAACTGAAATGGCACTTGTCCATCTGTCTGGAGCATCTGTGCTTCTCCTGACGTTTGTGCACAATAAACTGGAAGTATTTCAGTAGTTGTCTCATTAGGGGGCATGTGTTATCAGTGTGCAGTTTGCAGGGATAATGCCTGACTTGGGTCTGTGCTGTTTCTGGATATGCTAACTTGACTATTGATTATGATCCTTACAATATACTGTACATATTGTGAGTTGAGTAGTCTGCACACATTTCCACCAGATTGCGTATGAGTAACATGCCAATTATCTTAAGTCATTTTGTGTGTTACCATTGCACACTTTTGTCATCATTTCTCTACCTACTAACCCTAACTAAAAATACTGTAAAATAACACACAGAGAGCTTAAAATGCATAGACATGATATGCTAAATGTCCCGAAAGTGGCTTCCTACTGAAATGCAATACCATGGGATCAGTTTAAAATATTGTACAGTTATTCATCGTCATTCATCCCAGAGGATGAATTCTAGTCATCTTTCCTCTAGCATTGCCACAAGGTTTTAAGTGAAATGCCTCAATTTTTACTGGATGGATTGTTCTAATGTGAATGGTGATCACTGCGATTTAATATTCAGCGCCATCATCAGGTCAAAATATTTTTAGTGCAAAGCTGTTCTTTGAACGCAGTGCCAGTTAGCAAATGTGCAACCACTGTCGTTGATATTTAGCTGAAAGCACCACTGTGTCCTTGGATGCTTGTTCAGAGTATTGTTGACAAGCAGAAGGCGTATTGACAGCGGCCAGTCCGTGTCAGAAACACCTGAGGCCTGCATGTGTAAACACACACTGACAAGAATAAGCTCCACAGACACCTGTGCTTTACAGTGCATCTGCTCAACAAGGTCAACTCACACATTAATATTCTCTACGGCCTTGGCAAAACTCAGTGAACCTGTCTTGGATGTATTTGTATTGTTTTTAATCCTCATTGGTTGAATGTCTTATCTTTCCAAAATAGTAATACTAATCCTTTATTGTAATTCTATCCTCTTCCATGTGAAAGGATAGAATAAAATGTGAAAGCACAAAATAAATCTTGTGTGGGTGTCACACTGTATGCCATCTTTACAGTATGTGAGACCTAAATAAAAGACATGATGGACTATAGTTGAAGTCTTTAATACCAATATAAGTCCATAAATCCTATGTATAGCTCTCTAGATAAGCAGGTTTTGCAGCTGCTTCCAGTATTTTAGTCATTAAACCATCACTGGGATGCTTGTTAATGCAGGGACAGTATTTTGAATTCTGGTCATTTCATACATACGCGACTTTAAGCGTTGAGTTGTCCACCCATTTCCAGTGTCCTTCATTCTCAATGTCAGTTAGTCCAATCCAGTAGTTTTTAAAAACTGCTTCTCCGATCCTTCTGTTTTCTCTTCTCACAGCATCCTAAAAATGTGTTGCAGCCAAATTCATAGCCCATTGTGAATTAACAAATAAAATACAATGGAGAAAAAACATGAAACAATACAAAGAAACTTACAAGCTCTTCTCTGTTGGTCAAGATGGCAAGATGTCCGCCTGAGTCTGTGCAATTTTTTTGACTGTTAGCCCAGTCCATCTTGTCAGACCTGAGGATGAAGCACTGATTCTCTACTTGAAACCACCCTTCAGGACACTCGCTGCATCTCACCGCTGTGAAAAAAGAGAGGTGGGCACAGAAAAAAAGAGAAAACATCACACTCCCTCAAAATAAAAGAAGGAAATCAAGTTAACAGATTACAGAAAGATGCAGAGCACGTGTAGGATTGCAGAGCAACGTATGCAAACAAATGATGGATTATTGTGCATCTACTAGAGCCTAGAGGGAAGAAAGTGTAGTACCTGGAGCTGAGCAGTTGGCTGCCACTTCGGAATACTGGTTACACAGCTTTTTGTAGAGATTCTTCATAAAATGTAGTCTCAGCTTTACATGGGCCAGCTCTTCCTCTATAGTTTCTGAATAGGCTTCAGAGACCAGCAGGCCCACGAGGACACAGAGCACGATGTGTCCTGATTAGACATTTAGATATTAGAGGGCAAACATGCAGATATAACATTAGCGCACATGCAAACACACACACATACACAGATATTACTTATGCATGGTGTATGAGGTGGGTCTTACCTTTGATTTTGATGAGGTTCATCATGGCTGTCAGGCTGCAGGATATCACCAACTTTGGCCTCTCCTCCCTCTGCCCTCTGGGTGTTTTATAGTGGAGCGTGTACTAAGAGAAGGTACTGGAAAGTACAGATTGCACAAATCTACCAGACAGATTGGACAGCTCATGATCATCAAAGCATGTAAACTCAGATGGAGCAATGTCTGGTAGCCAAACCACTGATGACCTGCCATATCAACAAACATTGCCAGATATACAAACATTTGATTCGATTTGAGTTCTGGCATGCAGGTTGTGGGTTATTTGCTGGTACATGAGCAAAGTTTCTTGCTGTCCTATACTTTTTTCTCCAGATTGGCAAAGATGGAAGCCTAAAAAGCATGACTCAGCTGTGTTCGATACAGTGTGTGCATGCATCTGTGCATGTGATGAAAGTTATTTGTATTCTCTTCATTAGTAGGGCAGCTGCAACGATATCACATCTACACCACACAGACACACCAGATGCCCACTCTGTTGCTCCAAAACACTGTCAACCTTTTTTTTTTCCTTTTGGTACCTGTCCAATTTATTAATTTTTTTCTTGGCACCTTATTCCCACAGCCTTAGTCAGCTCTTGTACTTCATGTGGTTTTGTTATTCAAACCAAACTAATTAAAGCAGAGGAGGAGTGTTTAGTGTTCATCTCTGAAAACATTTCAGCAAGCTACAATTTGTGGTTGCACATGACCACAAATTTTTATGGTCTGAACTTCTGTGCTTACTCAGAGCTTGGCCCTTCTTTCTTAAAACACACACACACTCCCTTCTGCTTTCCCATCACAACGTTGTCACAGCTCCAGTTTTATTTATTTTATTTTAATGGCAGGAAATTGAATTACTTGTTTTTTCCCCACTTATTCCTGAAAACTTTTCCTGAGTCATATTCCTACATAATATCATGTGTCATCTATCACACATCTGTCCAGATGTTTTAGGAGTCAGTGGTTCACTCCAAACAGAGCCTAGGAGTGAAGACATTTCTGGGCTTGTGCAATATGTTGCAAGCTGACAGTGAAACCAGAGCAACAGGCAGAAATTCCCAACACAGAGCCAATGAATTCAGAGAAAAAACCTCCCACTTTTGATTTTCCTCCTTTTTCTCAAAACACTTGAGAAAAAGATGAAATTTTGCAGGGGGCTGAAGGTACAGCATATTTTAAATACATGGTGTTTCTCTTGGCATATTTGTTTAACACTGCAGCAGTGTGGCAGGCAGAGGACCATGCATCCATAACTCAACCAGCAGGGGCAAATTTAATTTCAAGGAGAAATATTGCTGCTCTGGTGAGGAGATACCAAAGCCTTTAGGGACCAGAGGAGGTACAGTGTAAAGAGAGACAAAGCGAGAGTGTTAACAAGGACACTGCAGACATGGAGGAGAGAGGAACCTACACCGGTCTGCAGGAGTTCACAGAGGAGCCGACACCTGGAGGGAACAGGCCCATCCTCGAACACAGCAACGGTATTTTCTTTATATACTGTATGTGGCAAAGATATTGAGAGATCTGAAGTGTGGCTAAACACTAAGTACATTTACTCAAGTACTGTACTCAAATACATTTTGAAGGTACTTGTTCTTAAATTATGCCACTTCATGCTTCTACTCCACAACAGTTTATAAGGACATACTATAGTTTTTACTCCACTACATCACCTGACAGCTGTTTACATACAGAACGTATTATTATCTTATAAAATAGCATTTACTGTTACATATTAAACTACCCAGCATTGTGTAAACTGGCTAAATTTGGCTTCACATCAGCTAACCTCAACATTATTTCTAGTAACAATATAAAGTGTATGCAAACATTCTGCTGAATATTTTTACTACTTAAAGTATATTTAGCTGATGATACTTCTACTTTTGCAGGGTTTTAAATGCACTACTTTTACTGTTAATGAAATATTAATGAAGTCTGGTGTTGCTACTAAGTAAACAATTTGAATAATTCTGCTATGTATGTGTATATATTTAAATTTGTGTGTATACGTGACACTGCGAGACTCATAAAGAGAGTATCCACTTGACCAAACTTTCAGTAGACATTTTATCCTTTGGGAACTGTAAATGTTTCGATGCTAAATTCTGGTCAAATGGTTCTGCTCTGCTTTTAGTCAAAGTCTGCACTCAACACTACACCAGAGGATTAAAAATGGTGAATTGACAGTGACCACACTGTGGACTGTTTTGTTTCTAATCAGGCTCCGGGGGACTGAAGCGGGGCATTGAGTGTTTGAGGAGTCAGACGGCTCTCCTGATACTTATTGGCTTTTTGGCCTCCATCTGCGCCAACATCGCACTCACTGTGCTCTGTAAGTACAAACACTGTCTTACAACCTCCTGTGTTTCCTGCCCTCCAGTCTGAGCATGTATATCTGTCTGTCTGTCTCTAGGTTTGCAAGTCTCCCTCTATTTCCTCAGTCTGGCTGATTATTCTCTCTTTATTTCAGCTCAGTGTGCTTTTGGACACCTATAATTGGCAATAAAAAAGATAAAGCGCTCTCCCCAGTCCAGTGAGGGTCATGTAATAGAAAAAGCACAAAAGTCCATAATTGTGAAATATCTTTCCTGCAGGGCCAACAGTCTCTGGCAGCTCAGCCTGTTAATGTGCTTGTGAGGACACTCTCTCATTTAAAACAAACACCACTGGGGCTGTACGCTCATGATCTATCACCACCACCACACACACGCACACATATTCAAAGACACACACACACACACACACAGAATCTATTGAGTACAATTTACTATCTGAAAATGATGACTTGCATGTCTTGAAACAAGAGAAGGAAAAAACACTTTATATGACAATTGGACTTGTTAAATATTGTGAGACTCTTGATAGAGAAATTATTGATTTTATTCTACTTTATGAGTATAGCATAGATGTGTATGTTATGGACTGTATCATGATAAATTAACCAATATTCCCAACAGTTAAGTGTTACTATTGTGGGTCAGACAAGATATACAGTAGATGTTACAAAGCTGTATATATATAATATATGTATGCTACATCTACTCTCAGTAACTTACACACACAAAATAAATGTTTTCACTTTACTTGGGTAAACTGCTCTCTATTTGCTCTGTAATGGTGGTAATAGTGGCACAGTAAATCACACGTACTGTATAAAAAAATTGCATATTTTCAGGTGTAGATACTTCTCATAACATGCTTCACCTTTTTTATTAACCACATTTAACCACATCTGCAGGGTCACCAGGAAATGGTAGTTTGCTGGTAGTTTTAGTTAGAATTGAATTGCACATCTTTACAATAAGTACTAACTGTGACGTGATTCACTAACCACAGTGAAAGAACTTACAGTTAATCAAGGTACAACACTGTAAATGATCTCACGCTAAGCAAGTTCCTCAACTCTCAGCTCCTCACCAATACATTCGAACTCATTCTGAGATGTTGTTTGTGTCTATGTGGTGTCATTATGACGGTCTCTCTTGATAAAAGCCAAATAAATATATGTCCATTTTCTGTATTTATAACTTAAATTACATCAATTACTCTTCTCAGAAAGCATTACAGAGATAACTTTAATGTTTTAATAGGCAAAGGGGAAGTGGCAACATAAACAGAGGGAACACAAATGTGGAAAAATAACTGCCGATGAAACCAGACTAAGTTCACATTGTAAATGATAATTTCTTACAGCCGCAAGGGAGCTCATATAAACTCAATTATTCCAGCAACAGCAGCAATAAAGTCTTAGAGATATTCACAAACTGTACGGAGGACTATCATATGTTTGAAGAGGGAGACGTTAGTGGTGGATGAGAAAACACAACAGCATGAAAATTGTATTAGTTTGTAGTCATGCTTTTGTAGGTGACAACGTCATACCACTTTAGTCCAGACTGAAATATCTCAACGACTATTGGATGGATTTTCATGACATTTTGTAATGTAGTAGTCCATGGTAGTCCATCTGTCTGTTCCATTCTAGTGAACACAATATCTCACAAATACCTTGAGGTAATCTCTCCGAATTTGGCACAAATATTTACTTGGACTCAAGGATGAGCTGATTATTGTTGGTCAATGGTCAAAGATCAAGGTCACTGTGTGTTCTCAAAACACATTTTTGGCCACAACTCAAGAATTCAAACGCTGATTATGACAAACTTAAACTCAAATGCATAAAAAGATAAAATTATGAAGTTATTACATTTTATATCCAAAGGGTCAAAGGTCAACTTCACTGCGACATCATAATGTTCTGCAAATTAACACTCTTCTACTCTCATTATTCAATGCCATAACTCAGGAACAGATGAAGAAACTGTTACCATATTTCCTGTAACTTGCCACAAGGCCATACTTCTAGTTTTGTCCACACTTTATGACCAGATACCTCATCAGCCTTTGCTGTAGTTCATTTTTAGTGCCAGTTTGCTAATGTTAGCATGCTAGCACTCTAAACTATCTATCTGTCTGTCTGCCTATCTATCTTCTCAGTGATTGGCAGGCCAGAGCCAGGTGCCTCCCTGAACTCATCTCCAGGTTTCAAACTGAACTTGATGCAGAAACGTTACATCCAGCTGTGTGAGGACTACACCGCCCTGGGGCAGAAGTGTTCAGAGACAGGTGGCAGGATGTAGATCAAACATTTGCATGATCCCCATTTCCTGCTGTCTTTGATTGAGTGTTCCCCTCCTTCTTTTATCTTACCCTGCCTCTCTCATTAATTAGCAGTAAAGCAGTGCAGCGAGTGTCCTGCAGGATGGCTTCATGTTGGGGATCAGTGTTACTATTTCAGCAAGGACAAGCTGGACTGGCTGAAGAGCAGAGACAGCTGCGCAGAGATGGGAGGCCATCTCACCATACTGCACACCATAGAACAGCACGTATGTGTGCTAATGTGTGTGTGTGTGTGTGTGTGTGTGTGTGTGTATGGAGTGTGTGTGTCTATGAGGCTGAAGTGAGGACAACTTATCAGCAAACTTCACAGACAGACATGAACACTTTTTCTTTGGAGCCCTGCTGACCGGCACAGGTGTTCCACATTCCCCTTAATTGGGTCTGTTACTGTGTGCTGTCCACAAGAGAAGAAAACTAAAGGCATGAGGGCAAGTGTGTGTTTGTGTGTGTTTGTGTGTGTGGGTGTATGTGTGTGTAAAGATGGGGAATATGAAGACATCTTTGCAAGGCAAGGTCATTTTATCTGGTCTATTTCTGCAAAGGCACAGTTTAAGATTAGATTAGATTTAAGTCACAGGCACCACACACAGTGTAAGACAGTGTGACAGTGAGACAGCACACACCAGGAATGTGAAACTGAAGC
The DNA here is from genome assembly GCF_001640805.2 of Lates calcarifer. Lineage (NCBI taxonomy): Eukaryota > Metazoa > Chordata > Actinopteri > Centropomidae > Lates > Lates calcarifer. Next base: position 9,915,924 of record NC_066847.1, on the reverse strand, counting down.
AGCTACATGGAATTCAGCCATTATTGATTTTATTATTTATCCCTGTGCTTTCTGTGCTTTTCTTAATGTGACATATCAAAAAGCCTATCTATAATCCAAATATTAGCCAAAAAAAAAGTGTCCAAACTACCAGCAAACAATCAAGTAAATCAAGTTACACTTTCATATCAGCCTTTGTATACATTGAGTTCAGTAATGCAACAGGCCTTTCTCACAGAGGATATTCTGACATGTCATAGCAGGAAAAGCACAGGTGTAAATAATAAAAAGAATGATGGCTGAGTACCATTTAGATACTTCAGTTTCAGGGTCCTGGTATCGTGTGTGCTGGCTCACTGTCATGACTTAGGGGACATTTGAACAGAACAGTCATTGTTATTGTTGTTAGTAACACCTGTGCTTTTCCTACTACAGCAAGTCAACATGTCTGTGGAGAAAAAGGCCTATTAAGCATGTACAAATACCTTATATTTATATGTTCATTTTGAATTTTCAGTTACACGTTGGGTCTTTAAAGTGTTAAAAATGTGGATTTGGTTGGAGTTATTCCTGTGTTCCCAGGAACAACAGATACCACTTATGCTTGGGTTGCCACAGCAACTGAAGATCCTTCCCACTATAATAATAATACAAGAAAAATGAAGTGTGTGTCTTATGTGGTTCAGGGTTAGGGGCCAAGGAATGCATTATGATAATTTTGTACAAACGTAAGGGTGTGTGTGTGATTTCTAGGATGCTCTTGAGAAAGAGGCCAAGAGAACTGGTGGATTTGATTACCACTTCTGGATTGGCCTATCTGATATTGAGAATGAAGGAGACTGGAGATGGGTGGACAACACAACACTGCAACACAAGTAAACCATTTAAAATTTGATATCTAATGCATGAAGTTGTTTAAGCTACATTTGTTTTAAATGTTAGTAATGAAAGTAATAATGAAAGTATAGTAATGAAACTGTCCAGGAAGATTCACAACATCAGCATCAGTGTAAAACTGGTAATTTCACAAGGCACACACTATCCATTCCTGTATCAAAACCCTACATAAACCAGAATTCAAACATCTTATCAATAAATTAAGGACTTGGGTGAGGTCAGCTTGTTTTTCACTTTTGTCAGAGACGTTCACAGCTGTTATTTATAGCTTACCCTATCTATCCTACTTTCCTGTGCTCTCCCTCTGTCGCAGATACTGGGATCAGTGGAGCTCAGAGCCAGATAACCACCAGTCAGGAGGGGAACATGGAGAGGACTGTGCCACCTTGGACAGCCACGCAAAGACATGGTTTGATGTTCCTTGTGATCACATTTATAAACGAATCTGCCAGATGGATGCCCTTCAGCTCAACTGAATCCCTGTGCAGCCAAAAACACTGCACAACTGGAAAATCTGGAGGGTAATGAAAGAAGATCCTAAAAGTAATAGTTACATAAAATTGTGATTACAGAAAATAAAACTGATGTTTGCAGACCAAAAAAAAAATTTTTTTGTGACTGCCAGCATATGCACAGAAGATCTTTTTTTTTTCCTCGAAGGTAGTTGCTGAAACTTTGCACATTTTCTTGAAATACCACTTAAAGGAAATAAGCAGGAAGTCTCACAGTGGTGAGAGATGTTAACTGTACTACTACACACCTATTCTAAAGTGAAATTCAAAAGAAAATGTATGTACGTGGATGTTTGTTTGTAAGATGTTATGTAATATTGTAAAAAGCTGGTGTCAGGTGACCTTTTTTTTCTTTTTCTTTTCTTTTCTTTTCTTTTTTTTTTTTTAACAGATAATTAGTGTAAAACTCAAATTGGTTTTGAGATGTTTCATACAAATGACCATTGTTTGAATGTTTCAGTATACTGGTCTGACATTTGAAAAACACCTTCCTAATGCAATGAAATGACCATGAGTGCTATTATTATACTGTTCTATATCTGTCTCTGGTGTTCATCTTTGGGAGAAATTTGTGCAAATTCACATCTTAAAACTGAGCTGAAAAATATTTCATTTTGGTATTGTGGTTGTTTTCTCTATAACTGTTATGTTTATGAACTGTCTTACTTCTCTGCAATATTCCAGACTGTGCGTGACAAAACGGTGTGTGTGTGTGTTTTTTTTAAATGATCTACCTTTTTGTTTTCTAAAGTATAAAATACATATTTGAATAAAGTACACACAGTATAACCTACTGACAAGTTGACCAGTTGAGTCCTGTAGCCTACAATACAAACGAAAAGTGGGTACCACTTCCTATTAATCAGATGAAATTAATGGCTTTGTTATTATTGATTAATAAAGAACTATAAACTATTTATAGGATCAACTTTTGGATTTCCAGATTGTGAAAAATCCTCCTCTAGCATGACTGCATGTCTTTAGAATGAGCTCTTTGGCTCTTTAATTTATTAGGGAGACCTCTCCTATGGTCTGTAATCCATTAATAAACTCCTTGTTAACAGTGTCACTAATCATGTAGTGAGTCCTCACAATGGGACCACTGCTGAGTAACATGTGGTCTGACTGATCCAGGTGGACTATGTCAGATCGCCGCTAGATGGCGCTGTTCTCTCTGGCCAAGAATAAAAAAGCTTATTGATAGCTACGCTTGTCCCGCCCCCTTACTTTTACTGTCCAATCAGAGATTACGCTGCTTTGTTGTCGTACGTGTGCTGACAGCGGAACTGAACAATCGAGAGGGAGGCTACCTGCTAGAAACTAACACAACAAGGTAAATTTGAACACACACAGCCTTAGTTTAACACTTTTTTGCTAACATTACCGCGCGTACCTAATTTCCAAGTAATTTATGCAGCGTGCTGGTATGATTTCAATCACCAGAAAGGCTTTAAATGAATTGAGGCCTGACAATTATGTGAGGCCTTGTGGTTAGTTAGCCGTTAGCAACCGAGCTAGCATGACACATTGAGCTTCAATAATAAACAACAAACACCGGAATGAGAAGTGTCAGTTTAAAGCATCGTCCTACCTGAAACCATAGATATGTTTTTCCGTTTAGCACTTTGTCCGTCAGTTGCATCAATGCCTGTTGATAGATAAGATATTTAGGTTTAATATAAGGTCCCTTAGTATTAGCCCGGTGATTTAGCGGTGCAGCTAATCATAATACAGGGGGCAGGAGGTATGGCTGAATGAGCCTTAATTTACCTTGTTTACCTAATTTCTTGATCACAATGTCACACGACCAGGAAAATGTCTTAAAACTATACTTTAGAGATGTTTAAGTATTTTTTTTATTTTTTGGTAACTTTAATGGTGAAAACGCATAATTTACTACACACCACTGTTACTTAGATGTAAAAATGGTGTCACTATCACACTGGCAAACTGTGTGCTACATGATATGTTTGTATGTTCCTGAAAATTTATTTGTGCTTGTAGTTTTTGAATGTGTGTTTGTGTTTTTTTACGTTTACTTCTCCCACACAGTATTTTTTCTGATGTAGTGTCCTTCACTATAGTTGCAGTCACGACCATTAAAAAGTAGAAGTGTTGTTGACTCCTCATTGTGAGCCTCAGAAATCCGACTATATTGGAGCCTTTGGGGAGACTTTGTTTATGATCATTACAGTGTATAGCTTAAATCATTTGTTATGCAAAACTGGCAGTCATCTTCTGATTCTTTGCCCAGTTGCAGTCTTTCTCTGCTTTATAGCATCTTAAATTGAATTTGTTTGGGTTTTACACTGTTTATTGACCAAACAAGCAGTTTATTAACTTCAGACTTCTCTGACCGACTGCCTCTGTCTGACACTTTATGGACTTAATGGTTAATCAAATAATTGAAAAGAGAAGCTAGTTATAATGAAAATACGTTTGAACACTAATAATGATTGAATTTGAACTCAGAGCCTTTTGTGTCAGAACACACACATCACACAACTATGATTTTCTCTCTTTAACAAAAAGTAATAGTGAGTTACACTCTGAGAACATTTTCAGTTAACTTGACCTTTGCTTTAAAACATTTAAGCTTCAAAATAAGTCTATCACTTTCCTGGGACATTGCAGTAATCTTAACACTTCTGCTCACATGTCATTAAAAAGACTTAACATACAGTTTTCCTATTTTGTTTTCTTAAGTAGCTTCAGTGTTATTAAAGTCATATTATTCCAGACTGTTTGACAATATATATATTCTGTACCATTAAAAATGTATAGAGTGAAATATTCAAATTCAAGATTTTTTTTATGGCTTCATCATTTCTTCCACTTGAAACATTCTGGATGTGTTGTGCATCATTTTCTACTCATTTCCCCAAAGTTCAGCCTGACATGTTTGTTTTTGACAGCTTGATCTCTCCCAAGAATTTTAATAATGTTATGTGGTTTTTAAACAATGTTTGGTTGCACAACATGAGTTTTTAATCAGACTTAAGTTGACTTGCTCGTCAGCAAAACAGTACTTACAGGTATCTGTCTGTACATCTGTTAAAACACTGCATACTCTCGCATTAAAAGTATTCAGCATGCTGCACGTCAATTCAGTAAAATCTCAAATCTTAGAAGTGGTTTGCAATGATGTTCAGAGTCATTTAAAGTCCTTTTTGGTTGAAGAGGATTATGAGAAAGACAGATGATCCTTTTCTTAATAGAGCTGAGAGTCTATTGAGGTAAGATATACAACTCCAATTTTAAATTGTGTTGGTTCTGGTAGCTTTGTACCTTTTTTTATTATTATATACTGATATTTTATTCATTTTGAATCTCTAACTCTATTTTGAATCTAAAGCTCCTTATAACAGTGCAAATAACAATAAAGCAATGATAAAAACAAAACAAATGTAAAATGCTTTCAGTAGGTTTGTGATGCCTGTTCTACACAAAAGAGAACAGAAGCAACTGGGACAAGGGAATGGTTTTTAATTCAAAATTATTTTCATTGACATTATGCTGACATGATACACAGTTAAACATAGATAACAGTAATCTGCTACATGAATTGAGAGGGAGGTAGAGCAACAATGGCTTCATTATCTATGGTCATTACTGCATGACAAAACAATTTATCACAATGGATAACTATGCATCCCTTTGTGCTTTGGGATCCCTTGAATTATTATTACATATTTTGTGTATTATTTGTTATTAATGTTTGTAGTTTTTATTGTATTTTATTTATTTTTTTGTTTATTTTTGTTTATTTCTCTGTATCTGAGCAGCAGTATATTGCATATTGACAGAGCCCATGTATTCCTCTGTCCATTTCTCAACAATGAGTGGCCAGTTTTGTCCTCCTTTTAAATTCAGTAGAAAAACTCAGATGGGTCCAGTCCATCCTCAGATTCAGAGCTTAATTTGACTTAAAATACCTGAAATTAAACGAGGCACTGTTTCTGAAACAGAGTGTAGGTTAATTTGCTTGGCTGCAACACATGCCTGCTCATCTGTTCAACTTGGCTGGGAATATGCTCTTTGGACCTCCTTGATGGTGGTCCAGTGGGACAACATATGGAAGATGTGTATGTGTGCATCTAAATTCATCAGGATGATGCAATACATGAGTGCTGACTGAGATGAGCAAGAACCAGTGCAAACTGCTCTTAGCACAGCAGTGGATATTCAGGCTCTGTGTTCCATTAATTTTAGGAAATGGCCTCAGGTAATGAAACTGTTCTGGTGCAACTGCAATAATTTTATCGTGCATCTGTAAGACTAAACTTCCATTGTGTCCTAGGATGTGTCTACTGGGATTAAGATCTTAAAATATCCCATCAAAGTCAACAAGACATCTCTTCACATTGGGATGTTTGTCAGTTAAGACACTTTTGAATTGAAAGGAACAGACAAGTAAAATCAAACTGACATCCAGCTAGTATTTATGTGAATTTTTTAAATTTTTTGTAAAGCCTGTGGTTTACAGAGCAAAAGTCAGGACAAAGTACAGAAAACATTGGCCTGAGGTTTTACATCAGGGAATTATCCCTTTTTTGTGTGTTTGTTTTCCGGGATGTACTTTGTGGAGTCTAAATATCTACTCAAGGCACAGGCAGATTCCTGTCACTTAGGCAGTTATTCTAGTTTTGCCGTCAGCCCAGAGTGCATTTGCATCGTGTCTCTATGCAGGAAATGGGATCTCATGAATATACATGGTCTGCTTCATTACACTTGTTGCCTGCATTGGTGCTACCCAGTGCAGCTACTCTCCCTCCATTTGAGTTGCTCTCCAGGTAATTTGAGGGTTAAGCGCTTTGGTCAAGAGTACTTGGCTTTTAGTTGTTAAATGAGGAAGGAGCATTGTTCATTCATATTGACGTCCTTTCAACAGGCCACAAGTGACTGGACTGTGTTTCAAAGGGCACAACATGATCTGTAGATGCTGTGGAGTCATAGTGTTCATTAATAGCGTTGTCATTGTTACCAGAGTATTTACGGAGGGTTGTGACTTGGTGTCCGTAGATGGCATTTAACACCATAATAAAGTGAGAGCCAAGGCAATACCTGAGATGTTATTGCCTTGATTTTTTTTTCGTAACATACTCATACTTTCCATTTAACTCTGCTGCTCTTCTCCTGTGTGTCTCTGTAGTACTTTAGTCTGACCTGCTAACTGTGTCTCTGTTACCTGTGTGACCTGGCATCAGATGGAGGTGGAGCAGCTCCTGTCTCTGTCAGGCTCAGCACTGGCCCAGGCTGTCAGCTCTCTGCTGGAGACACCAGGCCTCTACGTTTTCTCTGACATCCTGGAGCTGCCAAATGTCAGAGAGGTAAACACACACTCTCACACTTTATCTTCCTCACGCTCTCTTGTCTTTAAAGACCTTTTCAGACCTGCAATAAAAATCTATCTCAATCACAGGCAGACAGTTAATCTCTCAAGTGTTAATGTATCCAAGGCACATGGAGAATCTGGTCAACCAAACCACAATCAGAGGGTTCTTGTGTCCTCATTGTTAGACTAGCATCAATGCAGGTGTATTTCCTACTCACACTGGACCATATTTATCATCTGCGCAAGTGGAAATGTGTGTATATGTTTGAGCATCACTGAGCACAACTCGCCTCCCAATTAACACATCTATATATAGAATTCCTGGGTGCGATGCTGCTATCAATTTCAAAATGTAAATCACCAACATATGACATATGCTGTCTGTTAAACCTGCATGAAAATACGCAGTTAACACCCTATTTTGGGAGTGAAATGCTGCTGTTATAGTAGAGTATGATTGTGCAGCACCATTGTTCCACCCTTAAGAAAAGTCCTGGAAAGAATGTAGAAAAACGTTCATTTATAAAGGATCTGTGGCTCTTTTCAGGAGCTAAACTGCATTTGTTGTTATTTACAAGGACCATTATTTATGGGAAACACAGAGACAGAGAGACTAGCTAGACAGAGAGAGAGAACCTGTGAGAAAATGTCTTAATGCTTCAGACAATTAAAATACTTTGGTGGCTGAAATCAAGAGTATTGCACCAAATTATAAAGATGATAAAGTTACCTCAGACCAAAGAACAACAATACAACAGTCTGTTATTATAACAGAAAACTTTACCAGTCTGTTTTCCTCAGTGGATTTCTGCTTGAATATGTATTTTTCCTGACTTTTAATTGCTCGTAGCAGGTCCAGTCCAGTGAATTATGATTGAAGCAGCCAGTAATACTTATTAAGTAGGTCTGTTATTTTTATCTACTAACAATAATTTAGTCAAAGGAATTTAAAAGCTTTATCAAAAATCTCCCACATTCATTTCCATAGCTCATTCTATTACTCATCTTTTTGTTGAGCTGATAACATTGGCTATTTATAATATTTCCTCACATACGGCCCTCCTCTTGCAGGATGAATAAACGGTTGCATTTCCAAAAGTGTCTTGTTTTCAAACAGTATATGAAGTTCAAGAGCAGAGAGTATTATCTTTAAAGCTTTCCAGACATGTGCAGCACTCATCACAGCGTGCATAGAAATCAGATGAACCACGACTGGGCTCATTAATGTATTTAGTCTGTGTAAATATCCTGCTAAATTGAAAAATTGCACTGACTTGGTTTACCAGACCCCCCCAGGTGTTAATTGTAACAGGTGAAACAGTTTGCAACAATAAAAATCCTCATAGTACATTACAGTCTAAAGTCTTCAAGTCAGCTATTAGGAAAGACTATTTCTCCTACTTTTATTTGAATATTGAGCAGGGATCTGAAGTCCAATCAGAGAGGATCACTGTGGACACATTTTCATCCCAGGTGTTAATGAAATCCTTCTCAGATTAATCCAGATATGCCTGAATATAAGTAGCCAGGTCTTCACATGGTCTCTCTCTCTCTTACTCTCACTGAGTCTCAGCAAGACCTCTCCTCAGAGGTGTTCAGTGTGCACAGATAAGTACACAGTTTTTGTGCAGAGGCTCATTACTTCTGTGTTCTGCCACATCATTTTCTCCTTCTCCTCATCTTTCCTCTAACAGCTGGAGAATGGCCCTCATGCACCAGTGTACCAGCTCCTGAACCTCTTTGCCTATGGAACCTACTGCGACTACAAAGGTATTGCAGTGGCAGCACAGTGTAAATAAGTAATAGGGCAGCCTGCGACTCTGTTATTATGAGCTGTATTTCTTTGCTGCAAGGCAGGCACCTTGACACAGAGGCTTTAAACACCCTCACCTGAGACCCTGCAGGCAGGTTATACACAGACAGAATTACTGGAGTAGTTTTATCTGTTAGGGCAACTTCTCATCAAGCATTATAATTGGCTGATGATTGGCTGTGTGGCAACAGTGTTGGCACAAATGGACAATAAACTAATCTTGTCTGACTTCATTTGCTGTCTGTGTAATGCGTTGGGAAGCTTCAACAAGAAGCTGAATGTTAATTATGTCTAATTTTATGCTGAATATCAACCAATAGCCTGGAAAAAGAATGTAGCCTACTTTATTGTTCCCTTCCCTTTCAAATCATGGCAACAGCGAGCACATTTACTTTCACAGAGCTGTATAGTGGAGCCCTTAGAGGAGCTGTCAGAGCTGCTGTCTCGGGGGTGTGAGCCCTGTCACCAAGGGAGCAAGGCAGCAGGAGACACAGTCGCTGGAGACTGACTTCCTCCCGACTTTGTTCTCTGACTGCTTAAACCGCTCCATGCGCACCTCCGTGTCTCTGTGTAACATAGCACTTCAAAGTAATAAGTAGTGCCTGGATTATGTGCGACTGTTTGACCCTCAGCAAAGTGACACTTACACACTGCTCTGGTATATTTTTCCTGTTGTGTGTCTCTGTTTTATTTTATGTTCTTGTCTGCTGCTGTAGAGAGAGCAGCCTCTCTTCCAGAGTTGACCCCTGCACAGAGAAACAAACTCCGCCATCTGTCGATCATCAGCTTAGCGTCCAACCTCAAGGTTTGTTCTTTTCACCTCCTCTTTTTTTTTAAATAGGAAAGTGCAGATGAACTCTAATGTTGAATTTGTCTCAAAAATAGAAAACAAATCTAATTTCTGCTACCGTTGTATTGCTGTAGGCGTTGTACTGCAAGATATTAATGATATATTCACAATTCTGCCTTTAAATATGACTTTGCTATTTTATTCAGACACAAAATCCATTTCTTAAAAAGTGTATGTGAGGTCGGCTGCAATTCTAAGCTATATTTACATCAGCTAAATTAGAAGTATAGCAACAGACAAGTTTCTCAAGAATAATTGCCAGCCCAACTACTACTGCTCATGTCATTTTAGATATCTTACCCCTCCTCCATCTGCATGATAGAGGATTAGATGTTCTTTTTTAAGGCATCTTTCATTTGCACCTTCCAACCATGCTGCACCTCTTCATATGCCCTTTTCATTCTCTGTTCTTGATAAATAATTGATTCATTATCCTCACCAGCACTGTCCTTTTTTTCCCTTTAACTTAATCTCACTTTCCATTACCATTACTCCTTTCACTCCTGCCCCCTGTTTTTCTCTGTAATATGTCGCTGCTTTCGCTGCATGTAGGCTTGAACTATCTAATTGCCCAGTGAAGGATTGTTAAATTTCGTCCTCTGGCAGTGACATTTAGACAAATGAGCAATTTCTCTGTAACATCTTTTTGTCATTTTCCATCAAACCATTAAAGTGGAATTAAATTCTCTGCCTGTTTACCTTGGTTAAAAAAGAAAAGAATATGAGAACTAAAGTCTCTTTGTGTCTTTTTTCCCCCTCAGTGCCTGCCGTATTCGCTCCTCCTGCAGCAGCTGGAGCTGAAGAATGTGCGGGAGCTGGAGGACCTGCTGATTGAGGCCGTTTACTGTGACATCATCCAGGGTAAACTAGACCAGAGGAACCAGCAGGTGGAGGTAGACTGCAGCGTAGGTCGTGACCTTGGCCCCAACGAGCTCCCAAACATAATCAACACACTGCAGGAGTGGTCAGTACACCCATTGTGTGTCTGTACACCCACTTTAGATTTATGTCTCAATTATCTGTTTATCTAACTCACAGTCTACTTCCATCCATGCCTCTCTCTCTCTCTCTCTCTCTCTCTCTCTCTCTCTCTCTCTCTCTCTCTCTCTCTCTCTATCTCTATCTCTATCTCTCTCTCTCTCTCTCTCTCTCTTTCTCTCTCTCAGGTGTACAGGATGTGAGGCAGTATTGTGTGGTATCGAGGAGCAGGTCTCAAGGGCCAACCAATACAGAGAGAGCCAGCTAAAGGTCAAAGTCCAAGTGGAAACCGAGGTCAGTCCCTCATCCCTTCAGCCAACACTTCTCTCACTCTTCCCCCTAGAAAAATCCAGAAAATGTGACTCTTCAGCATCTCTGCTTTCATGCTTCTAGCTAATAGTGGTATTTTAGTTTCTTGCATCTTGTTTGAGAGTGAACACACACACAGCAGCATGTTGATATTGCTCGTAAATTTCCTCATTGTAGGACTAATAAAGGATTACTTTATTTTAGGATTATCTTATCTAACTTTAAAGGATAGGTTTGCAGTTTTTTAGTCTGTCTTTAAACCGTAGTTGGGGACCCATACAAGCACTGAGAACAACTTTTGCTTGCTGTAATCATTCCTTGTCTTCATACCACTTCTGAAGAGTTCTGAGACAAATCAAGTGGGTATCCTCTGAGGTTACAGTCTTCTTACCACATAATTCTGTGTGACTGTCCTTCAGCTGCAGCTAAGTAAGGAAACACTGCAGGAACTTTAAAAGAGAACTGTAAACTCAGGAGATACCCACTTCATGTGAATAACTCCTGAGGCCTCATATTGACATTATATAAACTTTTCAGTAACTTTTTACATAGATCAGGGACTGTAGATTTCATTCCTTTTTCGGCCAGTATGAAAAGTTGGAACAAATACAGCTGTGTACATGTGGGCACCTGACAGACTAACAATTGTGAATCTACATTTTATCTTGTTTAATCTTCAGTTTTTAATCCCTCTTTACTTTTCTCTCAGGTTTCAAACCTACAGAAAACGTTAAAGGCCAGCGCCGCCTCTCCTTCGTCAGGCCCCGCCCCTGCTGGAGCCGCCTCCAATCAGGACGCAGACCAGCCTGCCGAGCCACGAGACCCCGCTTCCTCTCAGGAACCTCGACAACCAGGAAAAAAGAGTTCAAAGGTGAAAGGGTGAGTACTTTGATATTACCTTTACTTTCATTATGTGGAGGTGTGTGGCTGCATGAATGGTGGGCACTCTGAGCATCTTCGATGTTATAGCTTTTTATATAAACGGAACCACCAAGAGTTTGCATAGAAATGTCATTCCTTTCTCTAAAGCAAACATTTCACAAATTGAACACATAAAATATGTTTGGCCATGTAGAATAATGCTCTGAAATAATGTTTTATTCAGACTTGGTGGTGCGTTCATAAATCAAGTTTGTGTTGAGGTTTTTTCAAGCAAGAAATTATATTTATTCTTACAAGACATAAATTTGGAACAAAAAGCTTCATGACGAGGTTCTTTCCAGTAAGTTCTTTTTTCTTCTTTTGTTTCTGTAAAGCACTTTGTAACTGTGGTTTTTGAAAGGTGCTCTATAAATATGAATTTACGTAGTTATAACCACAGCGCTGTAAAGACACTACTTCAAACACTAAATTAAAGCCATTAGTCCAATGTTCTTGTAGAGAGCAAAGTTAATTCGACAGAGAACCGCTATGTTTCCATTTTTTCAATAAACATTAAAAAGCCAGCTGCCAGTGTAAGTGGCTTGTCTGTGCATGAGTGTGTGTGTGTGTCTGCATGAAGTAGCTTTATTATCAGATGCACATCAGTGTTTGCAGCAGTACTCTAACACTGCTATCAGGGACTGTCTTTCTGTTCTGCTTCCATCCGGCCCAATTACCGATGGCTAATTTCACATCTGTCCTGGATTGTAAAATGTCACTGGATATACAAATGCCCCGCGTGCTCTCTCCTCCTGAAAGAACCATTTCCCCCTACAGTGATCAGACGAGATACTTTGCTCGTCTGCTGTTTATGTTGTTGCTGCTGAGCAGAAAGCGGTGATTATTTTCTGGCTGCCTGTCACATTTTGATGAAGCATAGAGCCCTATAATTTTCATCACTCAGCACTGCACTTCATTCAAATGAAGATCCACTTAATGTTTTGAAATCCAAATTAATGATAGCTTAACCTCAATCCTCGAATTAAAATGAGTTTTGACACCATTTCTTTATAAAGCTATTTAAAGGATAGGACTGATAGTGCAGCAGTTATTATTAGAAATGGTTCTTTGCAAAAAATTCTTTTTAATTTGAAGAAATAGAAAATCCACTGAGAGCAAAAATACTAAATAGTCGTTAGACATTTAACACAAAGACACTTTTGCAACCAGGTTGCATCAGTAATTCATTGCTCCAGTACAGCAAGTCGAAAGTAAACATGTAAACCATTAAATCATTTTGATGATTCCCGAACAAAGCACAATTTAATTTTTTTAAAATAAATTAATTTATTTGTTTATTTTAAATTGGTTGTTTACCTCTCAGGCTGCGTGGCAGTGGGAAGATCTGGTCCAAGTCCAACTGAAGACAAGAGAAAAACAGCAGCGCTGATGGACACTCTCACTGATTAACAGACACATGGACAAATGGATAACATTAAACAATGTGACCAATGCTCACGGACACCCTCGTCACGTACAATTAAAAAAAAAACAGGAAGCTTCATGGGAACTTTTCTTGTCACCTAATCTCACCTAGACGGATTCAGAAAACACATACTTGCTGATGGATATGAAAGGTGTGACATCCGCTCTCGCCGTTGTCAATAGCCTAACAGGCGGACTATCCGTGTACATACGCACACAGCACTCATAACACATGAACGGAACAGTCTGCGGCAGGAGTCACTTGCCTTTGACCAGACACAGGATCAGTGTATTTGACGCGTATGTGTGTGTATCTCTATTGGTTTAAAAAAAAAATGTTCTTTTGGTTTAGATTAATTCTATGTTGCTTTGTATTTTCTTCTCTGCTGAGTCGAGACATGTATAAAATCAGAATATAAATTGTTGGGAAATAAAACAAAGCCCTGTACTTCTCCTGACTGTCTCATTAATGTCACTGTCACTTCTTTTATTAAATGCACTTCAAAGTGCATCTCTGGAGGGTGCACTGCTAAATGTTAACTCGCAGAAGGGGGCTACCCGTTAGGAGGTCAAGCCATTAATTAGGGCATGTCCCCAAAGAGACTAATGTATTATAGAGCTGAGGCTTCCCCTGTGCACAACCAGCATGGCTACACACACATCCGCACACACACACACTTAGTGCATTCATATTTCATATGAGTATGTTTTGCCCAGAGCTTCTATTTCAATGTCAAAATTGCCTGTTGAAATTGCCTGCCACCCTCCCTTGTACCTCCATCACACAGTCAAAATTGCCTTCATCACGCCCGCCCTGTCCGTCTCTCACTCATCTTGATTCTGTTTTCTCTAAATTCTCTGCTTTTCAGCCAGCGTGACATTAATGGCGTCAATTAGCTGACCGACAGCAACAGCGAGAGGGAGATATACAGGGAAATTATGATCCTGTTACGTTTAACCCTGCATCTTCCACTCCCCCCTCCCCTCCCCTCCGCTCCCTGCAACATCCCTCCCCACCTCTATAAATAGTGGTGTTAATTTCAGTCAGTGTGATTGAGCTACATTGGTTCACAGTTTTTTACCAGAGTGGAGCTGTGAGTTCTAACAGCTGTACACCTCAAAAGTGTTTGTGAGCTCCTGTACGTGTAATTTGGGGAGAAAGTGGCAGGTGAATCGTGTGTTTGCTTATTAGACGTGTGAACGTGTGAGTGATGTTGCTGTTTGTCCACCACGGTTACAGATTGCTGCTGTCTTGCTGGTGTGTGTCTCATAACTAGACGGTCATTAAAACTTCCAAGTGGAACCCAGCCAATCAATTACTTTGATTGATCAGTAAAATGCCCAGAGGAGATGGAAGCACTGGCTGTGCAGCAGGCTGGTAGAGAATCTCAATACACTCGAGTGGCATTTCTTCTCTTGCGCCTGCCTTGATTTTATTGACATTTGTTTGAAAAACTGTTCACAGAGGAAATTCTTGCTTAGCATCCTGTTAATCTTTCTGAAGCGAAAGGAATCCATATGAGGTGAAGAGATAAGGGAAAGCTTGAGACGTGAGCAGTCGCCTCATTCTTCCACTCTTTTCAGCTGCTCCTCACTGGCAAAAAAAAAAAAAAACATGATTGGCACATGCAGGACTTTTGAATGCCAAACCCATGGTTCAAAATCAATACACGGCGGTGGACTAAACGTTCACTTCGGGGAGAAAAAGATTAGGATACAGAGGTAGCTATTAAAATGCACAGTGTAAGCTTTATCCTTCCCATAAAGCACCGCAGATCGCACAGCTCCCCAGGGAATTCATTCAACATGCACAGAAATAAACAGGCAGACACAAAGCTAAAACGCCAGTGTTGAGTCTTTATTGAACTTCCATGGTACAGAAAAGACCACATTTCTACAGGAATGCTACTAAAAATCACAAGACTGGATATCTGGAGGATTGCACGAGCCACGCATGATACCACCAGCACTATGTCTGTAGTGGAAATGTGTGTAAGTGGGGGATTCATGTCTCAAAGCTGCTTAGAAAAGTTGCCAAACACAAACTGACATTTGGCTTTGAAAGGTTCTATAAGACATCTCTCACTGATAGATAAAATAGACATTTATAAATAATAGATTTGAAGCAACTCTCACAGGTTTTCTTTACTGTATACATGCAGATTCATTGGAGAGACAGAAGTGATGCTCCTTGATGTACTACTTTCCTTTGGTGCACCCAAGACAGCTGATATACAGTGACTCGATAATGATATGAAGGTAAATGATGGTGGGTTGGTTTTTGTTTACCACATTTGTGATACTTGGCTGTCAGGTGAAGAAATTCCTTATTGTGGTAGTATCGGTCCTTTGATCACTTGTTCCCTCCTCATTTCCATGAAGACACAAATCTGTCTTTGTTATGCACCCTCCAAAAAACCTTTGGGAATCATTGATTTTCAACAGGAATGCCTCCTCTATCCGTTTCCCACCCTGAATATTTTATCTCTACCAATGGAAGTACTCCATGCTTAATACACCTCTACACGGTCCAGCAGGAACAAAGGGTGCTCGCAAAGGCTCGACAAAGAGGTGAACGTCAGCCAGATAATTAAGAGAACAAATCATGAGGAAAAACTGAAACAAAACAGACTCTTCTACACACTGCGGAAGAAAAAAGCCACACTATTTGCATTCCAGGCGCCCAAAGCGGGGAATAAACAGCAGTTTTTGGAGCGTGACATGTTAAACACATTGCCTGTTGGCTACAGCCGTGCCAAACAGCTTTGTGAAATACCCCGTTCGGTGTTTGGAGATGCTGAGAATGGCTTTTTAACCATTTACAAGCCAGATACAAGCCTGCTAAACTGAGCTGAATTTGAGAGTCATTTCATGAAAGAACAGTCTGCTGGATTAGAATTAATACTGAACAGCTTCACGTGTGCAGCTGAATCACTGGAAACAGTTGTGGAAGCACAGGTAGGGCATTTCAGGGGTAATGGGATGTTGCATGGCTGTTAAACTGCTTGTTTGTGAATTAGTCATGGCAGGTCGAAGCGCAAAGCGGTTGGGTAGCTTTGCAGAGCTCAGGGCCATACAGAGGATAGAAAAACAGGGAGCAGGTTACGGTGACGCAGAGCCACATAAAAGAAATTTACACCCAGCACAGAGGAAGGAAGGAAGGAAAGGAGGAAGAAGGGAGCAGCAGGGAGATGAGTTTGGGTTTTTTAGACCTCAGGGAAGCCAAGGAGTTTTGTGACGGCTGGATACCTGGGATCCCTGAATTCATTTCACAGTTTCAGAGAAAATAAAACAGCACTGCGGGCACATCCTCTGGTCGTGTTGATGTTCCTCCTCAGGCCACCGTAGAAATGTTTACCATATGGAAAAACAGTCACCTCAGAGGTTCACAACTGGGATCCTGACATAGCAAGAGACACAGACAGAGAAGAGTGAGAAAGAAAAAGAGGAAGAAGGGAAAAAAGGAGATGGAGGAGGAGGATAAGGGGAGGGTTGTGGGAAGCTTGGGAGCCCTGATGATGGGAGGAAAGACAGAGGAAGAGAGGAGAAGTGGAACAGAGAGGCCCGAAGCTCGAAAAGTGGTGTAGACGCAAACGGAAAGCTGCATCACAGGGGACTTAGAGGGCGGCGGGGGGAAGAGACGGAAGAGAAGGAGGAAGAGGAGGAGGAAGGTGGAGGAAGAGCTGATGGGGGGGTGGTGGTGGGGGCACTGGAGTACAGCTCTATAATTATCCTGATTGAGATTAACTTTAAATACCCTAGAATAAAAGCATCATTTCATGGACGGGGGCTGGGCGCCTTTTCACAGGCCCATGATGACTCATCTGGAGAGAGAGTTTAAAACACCGATACATCTTACGGCAGCACCAACACTCCAAGCCTGAATACTCCACAGAGAATAGCACTACTGTCCAATTATACTCCATGGACATCCTTACAATGCACGCAACAGGGGTGATAAGGATGCTACACACACACATATAAACACACACAACTTGAATCCAGAGATGCAGAGTGACTCACAAACACACATCAGACTCATAGACTTATATACACACACACTCAGGCACTCAGACTGTGCAGAGCTGGCGAGGCGACTCATTACCTCTCCCTGTCGGTGAAGGAGGAGGAGGTGCTGTGCAACGTCTGCCGGCTATCCTCCGAAGCGAGGGAACGAGGGAGCGCGAGGGAGAGGGGGGGTGCCACGCCACGGGAAAGCGGGGGTGGATGCTGGGAACAGCTGCGATCGTAACTGGGAGAGGACAGTGAGAAAGATAGACAGGAGAGAGGTGGAGAAGGAGGAGAGGGTGTGGGGGGGGGGCAAGAAATTGGGAAAAGACGGGAAGAATGAAATATATAATGTAGGAGAGATAGAAAATGTAGAGGATGCAGGGAGGGATAGAGGGTGAGGAGGAGGGAGAAAGGGGGGTTGAAGGAGGGAGAGACAAATAAAGTAGGATGGGAGAAGAAAAAGATGGGAATTAAGGAAAAAAGAGACAGAGAAGAAGAGGGACAGGAATAGAAATAGAGATCAAAAAAGAAAGTTGGAGTTTGAGGCAGACAGAGTACAGTAAGAGAGGGTTAGAGAGGGAGAGAGATGATAGAAGGAAAGGATGAGAGGGAGGAGGTTGAAATGAAGGGAGACATACAGAGTAACAGATATGGAAAAACAGCAGAAGAAAGACAAAAGACGGAGGGGGGAGAGAGACACAGAAACATAGTCAGAGAGCATCAAGAGCAGCCAAGGCCATTTAGCATCAGCGAACACATTACACTGCCACTGTGAGAGAGAATTAGTGCACTCATCGGACTCATTAAAACGCTGTCAGAGGGGAGAGGGAGGCAGAGCGAGAAATGGGGAAGGAGACAGCCACTGTGGGATGAGGGAGGGGAGGTGAGGTAGGGAGTCGAGGGGGGGGGGTGCAAAGGATGCAACAAGATGAGGAAATGGACAGAGGGGGAGAGAGGGTGATGCATCGGCTGAGGTGGTGTGCCATTACTTCTGCAAGGAGTGTGAGTTATGGTGAAGACACAGTCGAGAGTCACAGATTCGGGCTCTTAAGAATACTTCAGACGCACAACAAAGCTGTTCTCGCTGCCGTAAAAGCCATCCCGCGCCCTCATCCTCCCTCAGTAACACCTGTCCTCTTCTGGCTGACTTCCTCTCTCTCTCTCTATATATATATATATTTATTTCTGCACACACATCCACACGCAAACACAGTCACGCTTGATAACATTAGCCACACTGACGATTTTAGGGCTGGGAAAATCACTGAGCACATATGCCGCTCTTCTATACTCATAATCAACTGGATGGTGGCCAATTTCCACTATAGGCTATCATTTCAGTCCATCTGTAAACCCCCCCACCCCCAGCCCCCACTCACTCTTTCTCCATCTAACACATGGTGTTATTTACACATTTATGACACTGAGGCACAAGCCAGTCTATAGAGAGGGGCTGCTGCCATGTCTCTGTCTGAGTCCCCTGCATTTCTCACTTTTTAAAGGCCACTTTTGGATCCACCAGCAGCAGCGCAGGGTTTTTCCTCCACAGCGGGGGCCGGTGAAGTAAGTTATCGAAACAACAGCGAAGGCCAGTCTCAGGAACAGAGAGAAAAAGGGGGCTTATCGTGTATCAGCTCACGGCAAAGCTGGAGGATTATCTGCGGATCTGCAGCCGGACTGGCGGTGCTGGGAGAGATAGGAGACTGGTGAGGGAGATAAGAGGAGTACCGGCTGTGCAAAGACAGGCTGTGTTAGAGCAAGGCAATGACGATAACTGGAAGTAAGCGAGGGACCTGAAGGAAGAGGGTAGGGAAACACGGGTTTTCAGAGAAAGGAAGGGGGGGAAAAATCCCTGTGAGGCAAAAGGGGAAGGAGGCCCAAGTGGGAGGAGGGAGGGAGGCTTAGAGAGAGCGAGGGGAGATAATGTGGGAGTGTGGGAGCAAAATTGAGATTAAGAGAGAGTATGAAAAAAGGATATGAAGGAGAACAAATTATACAGATTCAGGCAATGAAATGAAAAATTATGATACAATAGAAATGTGGGTATGATGAGCTGATAAGAGAATTACAGTAAAGAGGAGGGGAGTAAAAGTATAAATGGGTGAGAGAGACAAGGAGATTGACAAAAAAAAAAGAGAGCGAGAGATGAGGAAGCAGAGTGTGAGATGAGAGGAGAGAGGAGTCCCAGTGGTCAAATAAACTAGGTGTTATTGGTTTGATCAGCAAAGCGTGGAAGTGCTCCACTACATCACAGAGATGACTCCCCATTTCCAGCTAATGGGCATGTGTGAGCACTTCCTACCAGGCCTGAAAATGTAACATATACAGAACACCCCCCCACCCCACCCCCACCCCTCCTCTGTGTTTACATGCTCTGCAGGTTTAATGGCTGGTGGGCTGTTAAAGCACATTGACACCAGTGAAAGTCATGTTATCGCTCAAGCCAGGACTGTTTTTGCTTCCCCTCCCATCCTAATGGTTGAAGTGAATGTTTAATCATTGCAACTCTAATGGCACTAAATGACACATCTGTGCCAACTGTGACTTTCAGGAACACAAATGTTGTTAATAAAGTCATTAGTAAGCAATTACTCAGCTCTTACTTTAGGGAGGGAATATGTACTGTACACCCACAGTGACAAGACAGACATGCACATGCAAACACATCTGTATCTATCAAGGTCTCATCTTCTCTGAGACACACACATCTGGCCTAGTCCACACATTTTCATTTTGACCTGTCACTTTAAGACACGGTATGTTCCCGTCTCTTAGCACTAATAGACAGCCCTGATTAATTTCTATGTCAATGGTTTTTTGACTAGTTACAAAAAGGGCCATGTCTACACAGAGCCCCTATTCACTGTTTGCTTATGCCTACGAATGATAATCAGGTCAACTAAAGGATAATTATTCCTTCTCATTTTGTCTTTCTTAGAGATCTGAAGATGGTCATATATCTAGTAATTAACAAGACAAAAAGACAAGAAAAAACTTAAGTCTTAAAAAATATTCAAAGTAACAATATGTCATAAATGTGTTTTCCTATCTCATTAATCACCTTGTGACCCGTCAGATTGGGAACCCGTCTTCTAAGTCATTCTACAGTTGACCTCAACACATCCCTGCATTAATTAGAATATCTATTATCATCCATTAAAAATTCACCTTCACGGAACAAATATAATTCAGTGGATCTACAAAATGGTTTCAGATCAAGCACCTAATTTAACCCTACTAGTCTTGAAGTGCCCCATTTAGAAATACAAACTGCTGTTGTATTAGGGGAAGTATCTCTTACTGAAGCTCACACTGATCTGCACCTCGTTGTGTGTACATTATCAAATTTACAAATTGCTCTGTCCATAACCTTTACCATAAAACATGAGAAGGTGGTGTTTTAATCAGGAAAATCAGTAATGGCCTCCTGATGTGGGACAGGTGTCCAGCTCACACAGGGAAAGTTTGCTGCTGTTCAGTTAATTATGCAGTCATACACACAGACACACGCAACACATTTTTGAGGAGAGATTCAGTTCCTACCAGAGTTTGGCTATAATGACGACTGCCGTCAGGATGAGCAGCGAGGAGATGGTCACGGTGACGTAGAACTGAGGGTCCACTGCAACACACACATACACACACACATACTCATGCAGTTACTAATCTCAGACCGTGACCATTTATAATTGTATCCAGAACAAAAGAAGAAATCAATGAAGTCAGCTGAAACATGAAATTGGATGTGCAAGACTCTGGCCTCCAACTATAACACCAATCCGATGACGTCTTCCCTGTATCTTGCAGTTTGATGGCCAATTCCTCCCTATGAGTGATGAGAACTTTATTAGGCATTCCCCGCCACAGACTCAGCCGGCTGCACACAGCAGGGTGTCAGCCTTCACCGTGGTGACAGCTAATTCCCTGGAGGACTCCTGGCATGTGTGTGTGTTCACATGAACTGCAGCTCATGGCCACCTTTATTTAGAAATCCTTCATGTGCATCTCCTGATGCCCACCTTCCTCAGGCTCTGTTTCCTCCGCCTCCGTCCCTCCATCCTCCACTCCTTCCTGCTCCCTGGACTCCAGTGGCGTCTTCTCTTGGGGGTGCATGCTTGCATCGGGGTAAGGCCAGTCCTCGGACGTGGCGGTGCTGGCCTCCTGCTGGTGCCCATGCTGGTGCAAGGGGTCAGTTTCCTGGCTGGAGAGGAAGTGGTAGGTCTCGTCCTCCAGCGGCTGCGTGGGACCCCAGACCACCGCCCAAAGCGGGGTGGGCGTGACCTGGGCCGTGACGGACAGCTGGACCGACAGGGCGTCCACCTGCTCCTCGCCCTCGCTGTCGTCACGGTTACAGGTGGAGGGCTGTGTCACCAGAGCAACAAGGAGGAGGGAGACGAGGGCAGTCAGTCGTGCGACAGGAGAGATGGAGCTGGAAGAGAGGTGGAGAAAGAATGAGAGGTGGTGGAGGGACAGAGAAGTTATCTGAGAAAATGTGCTGTCCACAAGCGCCCTGCACGACCTCAACAGCCCAGACATCAATTCCCACACCAGGCATCACTCAGAATGACATTTTATGCATCTGCACCCCATACATTTCTCCTTCACCTCAGAAACTATCCATCTTACCATCTCTCCATCGCTTCGCTCTGTTCACTGAGACTCCGCTCCTCCGATCATCTCCCTCTGTAAGATAAGACAGAGGGGCAAGAGAGGGATAGAGAGAGGGAGAGAAAGGGGGAGGGTCCAGTTTTTTCTCCTTTTATGTCCTCAGATAAAAAGCATGTAAACATAGACACCAGCAATAGTACTGGCAGAAAGCCAACTCTGTCACCTTTTTCAAAAAAAGCATACACAGGCTCCCACAGGCTTTTAAATTTAACGCTCAATTATGCGCCACATGTTTATCCAGATCCACATCTGCATGCAAAAACACCCAGAAGTACACACTCATTGTCTGTTCTGCTCTCTCACACACACTTACAGTGCACACACCTGAGCCCAGCACATTAATCATCATTAGAAGCATCATGCAAGGAGCCAATACTCTATATGGCACTTTGAGCAGAGAGCGGTAACTTCCTATCTACAACTCCTGCCTAAATGCCACAGAAATGTCACTTGGAGACACACAAGCAAGCAACACCGCGAGATGGACACAAGACACACACGCACTCCGACACATATCAGTTATCATGCCTACCTCTGGCAGTGGAGAGAGGGAATGAGAGAGGGAGACAGAGAGAAAGGGGGGAGATACAGAGAGCAAGTGAGAAAAAAAGCATCGGTTGCCTTAGCGACTGAGACATGTAGAGTCTGCTAGAGTAAGAGAGAGGAGAGAGAGTGATGTAGGGAGGGCAAAGAGACTGTAGGAAAGAGATTTAAATGCTAATTATGTGGTTTTTTTTAAATGGGTTCAATTAAATGGACACAGAGGAAAAGAAATGAATTTGACAAGGCAAACAGAAATGATACTGAGGACAACATTAATAAGCTCATTTTACAAGGGGGGAGGTTAAAAAAAACTCTTCAATTATGTTTACAAAAACAGCAAGGACACCCCAGAGAGAAAAGAGACAGAAATACAGACAGCAAAGAGGAGGAGGAGGAGGAGGAGGAAGAGGAGGGAAGGAACGAGGGGAATAAAGATGGAACAAAATTTAATTTACATTCATTTACACCGGTTGCACCGGCAGAGCGGGGCGATGAACTGGTGTTTCAAGAAGAGACAGGGTCAAATTGAAATGAAAAAAAAAAAGCCAACAAGAGATGCAAATTTGAAGGTGAGAGTCACAGTGTGACAGCTTTATTGTATGTGGAAATAATATTTACATAGAAAACAATCTGCCTATCACTCGCACTCACACAAACACACACACACACTTTCTCAATCCATATGCTCCCTCCCCGATGCTGACACTCAGTCTGTCACACTTCACTCCCCTGCACCCTCCTTCGCTGTCACTACACTCCCTCCCCTCTCATTTCCTCTTCATGGCTGCAGGCCGTGGTGTCCTCAAGACTGAGAAACCAGCACTCACTGGAGGACGCAGCGCAACCACGAGCCGGACCCTCCGTCCTCCGCGCCGTCAGACCGCGTGTCTCTTCCTTCATCGCTGTCATCGTCATCCCTGTAATCTAAATTTGACGAGGAGGTTGGACAGATTCGTCTCAACATGCATCATCTAAAATTAACACGATAGTGTAATCTGCAATGCCACGGTTAGTCATTAAGCATGAGTCAGTAAATGAAGACCTGAAGAACTGTGAAATTGCAGTGTGTGTGTGTGTGTGTGTGTGTGTGTGTGTACCATCAGTCTCCTCATCATCTTCTGTGTCCTCCTCTGATTCCAGGAAGCAGGAATCCAACTGACTGTCTCTCTTCACTGTGACGTCACCTCTGTAACATTTACACCCACAATTAATTAAACACCTAATATCAATAGAGGTGTGTGTCAAAGTCAGTTAAATCCCAGTATACCTCCAGGATTAGCAATGCAATTGACCTCAGAAGAAATAATGAATATTCAAACGTGGAATATAGTTGATCAGGTCAGGCTAAAGTCTCTTTTACTGAGTAGTGTTGACAGGTGTTGCACCCACCTCTGCTTCCCGGAGCTGGGGAGCTGCTCCCAAACGATGAGATCACGACCTCCGCTGACCCACCGGTGGTCTCCACTCCCCGTGGTCCACGCCGCAAAGCAAAGTATTCTGGGGGCATCAGGCCAGGTCAGAGAGGCCAGGTACCGACACTGAGGCAGAGAGAATACTGGAGGCAGGAGATGAAGGGAATGGAGGTCAACAGAGGAAAACAAAGTGGTTTCGATTTTTTGTCTTAAGTCCTTTCTGTGCTGTCATACTCCCAGAGCGCAGTGAGTAACTTCTAGTTGCACATGGTTTACTCTGTGACTCACAATTTAGAGTGCTCGCTCCGTTCGCCAGATCATAGCAGGAGCCAATTAGGAGGCCTCCTGTCTGGTGGACACAATCTGTTACCCCGGTGATGCTGCTGTGATTGGTCAGCCTGGATGTCGTTCCTGTGATAATTGGACAGATGTTAGGTAGAAGGATTATGCAAATGTTCCTTCATCTGCTTTATCTTTTTTTCTCTCTATCCAACACACAAACACACCTGTGCTCTGCCCATCCCATTCCAGAGCTCACCTGTCCTCCAGTGAAGGATTTTGAGCCAGGCTTGACCGTAAGCCAGGAACACTCTGTCTCCCCGCGGGCTTAGGGTCAGACGCCCACCCGGCCCCCCTCTGCAGCCTGTCACCTGGCCGCTCCAGTGGTGCAGCAGCCTCAGGGGGTCTCGATCCGAACACTGGTTCTCCCACACAGACACCCCTCCCTCGGCCGAGCCGCTGAACACCAGCGGACCCTGAGACTGTGGAGGGCACAGGAGACACGGTTGTCATGGTGATGTGAGTCTTCACCCAGTGTGTGTGTGTGTGTGTGAGAGAGAGAACATGTATGTTTGTGTAATTTGAAAAGAAGTGTACGAACAGTTGCAAAATGTACAATTCTGTGCCGATGCTGGTTATAAATGGATTGTGTGCTTTGCATGATAAGCAACAAAGAGGATGACAATGATGCGCTACGCTTTAATGCTTTAGGCACATTTTGATGACTGCAAATTGAAAAAAAAAATATGCATATGCAGCTGTGGATTTCAATATTCATAAAAAGCCTTTTTGTTCAAAATATGTACAGTATGCTCTCTAAAATTGGCCGAGCTTACATCTCATCAAATATCTTTGATTTCCATTTGAAAGCAATAAACAAGGAAAGCTTGTGTGAGGAGAGAGTGTAGAAATATAGCCGTCTGATTTCCTGAGAAGAGGCTTTCTCTACAAATTAATAATCAAGACTTCTAAAGCTACTTCAGACAGCTTTTAGAGAGAGAAACACTGGCATGTTTTTGTGTCCTTAAAAAGAGTCTGCAAAAATGAAGGCAGCTTGAGCATCCTCAGGGTGGACAGTGTGTCATGGCCAGCAGGTGAGTGACCCACCTACCTGGATAGAGGTGACTGCTTCCTGGTGAGCATTGATTGACTGGCAGTGTTCGAAAGTGTGCCAGCTCCAGGCTTGAACTTTCCCCCCGTCTGCAGGGTGACAGAGTGTGAGGTTAACGTGTGCTGACAGGCGGCTGGCAGTCATTATTGTTGGTCACGGTCGACCCACCTGAGCCTGACTGCCTAAACTGTTGTGCCTCCATCTCTCTGATTCACCCTGATAGCCCTCTGCTGCACTGACTAACTCACTGGCAGATGATGCCACTCTGTCGGACTCTGCCTACATATTAGCAAAGACATACACACGTCGGTATGAAATAATGCATTCATACAAGAGCGTGTGTATATGTCTGCTCCAAGAGCACGCACATGTGCGGAAATAGATACAAATACGATGTGATACGACAACTTCTAACTCCCAATTATTCTATCTGCTGTGTCACTAGCTCTTAGTTTTTCCCACACACCTACTGACCACACAAAAACACACCTGATCCGGTGACGATGTAGCCGTCTTCCTCTGGCACAAAGCAGAGAGCAGTCACAGCATTGAAGGTGTAGATAGACTTAACACACTGCCCTGGGGGTAATGGGAAAATACTAATTTAACTGACAAGATACAGACCACCAGTCAACCGGGCATACATTGATTACCATACGCGTGCGCACACACGTTTCCCAGACAGAGCCCTAAGGCACCGTCCACCTTAAAATATATATATTTATATATCTGTGTGTGCATGTTTGTGTGGTTAAGCGTACCAATGCTCAGGGCCCAGATCTTCACATAGCAGTCTGCCGAGCCACTCAAAATAAACCTCTCCTTGTCGGACAAAGACAGGGACCAGGCTGACGAGAGGGCAAACACAGACAAAAGAGCGGGAGGGGATGGAGAAGGGGGAGGAGGAGGACGAGGAGGAAGGGACATGGATCGGAAAAGAGAAAGAGAGAGAGAGAGAGAGAGATGAGGACAAAAAGATTTAGCTGAGAGGAAGCTGTAAATAAGTGATGGTGCACAAAATGAAAAAAAAAAAGAGGCAGCTTGCGAGGAAGACGCAAAGAGAGAACAGACATGATTTTAAAAAAAGAAACAAATAATTAGTGGATGAGTACAGTGTGACTATAGTTCGGCTGAGCTGCATCATTTATGGGCTGCGCTTCTAGACTCAGTATTTTAAGTTGGGGAGGAGAGCCGGAGAGGCCATTGGAGTTCAAGTGATGGAAGGCTGCCTGCTTCAGACAGACAGTGAACTCTATAAAGTGTCTAGTGAGGTTATCTCTCACTGGGTTTGATCTGATGAACTGCTCCTATAATTACCAGACTGCAGGACACAGGCATTACTCAGCTGTAGTCGGCACACATGTAAGGACGTGGATGTGTGTGTGTGTCCTCACCCAGCCTCTTGCAGTACTCAGGGGGGGGCGCAGACAGACAGGTAACCCCGCCAGTGTGACCCCCCAGGTTCTTGTGCTCAGTTGCTGTGGGAACGTGCCACACCTTCACCGTTGTGTCTCGGCTTGTGAGGAGAAGGATGGACAGAGTGAGGAAAAGGGCGACACAGGAAGACGGGAGAGGAGTTAAGAGCCAGTGAGTGAGAGAAGGTGGTGAAAACAAGCACAGTTAAAAGGCGTTCGACACAAACCGCAGGAGAATTGAAGCCGAGCGTTCGGGGCGAGGTGGGGGAGGGGGGAGGAAAAACAAATACATGTCAGACAGCGAGGAAAAGAGCGGGAGCATATTAAGTGATAAATTGGGTGAAATGTTCACTTTGCACATCCATTATGCAAATCAGGGCATCTTTGTCGCTTTACCTTCCAGAAACCACCAGGTTGTCAACAGCAACCACACAGGTGACTATGTCATTGTGACCCTCCAGCAGCCTCAAGCGAAACTTTGCCTTCTCCCAAGACGCTTTGAGGGATGTAAATTCAGCTTCTGTGAAAGAAATGATTTGTGCAATTAGCAATGTTGACTCATCAGCACCCCATCTTATTAATCTACACAGTTCCTCAGTATGGATTAGTCTGCCACAAAGTGTCAGGCTAATTTAGCTCCAAGGATGCAAAACGTAGGTCCTGTCTTCAGGGAAGCAAATGCAGCCTGTTGGTTTTTCATACTGGCAGCCACATGGGCTTGTAAAGACTCCTCAGGGCACACATGTATAATCAGATTTTAGATATTAACCGCAAATTAAGGCATTGTATTATACATTTAGCCGTCTGTCCGCAATCTATTCGGCCACTTTTCTTAATTATCCCACCTTCCTGTCGTAGTTGCTGCTCCTTGTCAGACTCTGGACATCCTCCTGACACGTCTCGCAGATGATCTGACACCTTGGCCAGCTCTGTCCTTTCCTGCTGTCTGCCTATCTCTGCTCCCCCTCCTGTCTCCCTCTGCCTGGCAGTCGGAGCTGGCGTTGCTTGAGCTTTGGACTCCTCTTCTCCCTTAAGGATCTTGGAGGCTGGAGGCGTTTGTGATGGAAGGGCCCCAGGAGCATCCTCCCTGTGCCAGCGCAGAAAGCAAGAGCTGAATGAATAATCAAGATGCAAACTGCACACGGCATCCTCTGTGACAGCGAGCATACCTGTAGAGGATCTCCAAGTCCCATGCAAACAAAAACTGTACTTCTTAATGAGCTCCTAGTCTGCGTATTAGAGAATAAGCACGTTCCATGCAGTCTGATGTTAATACCACACATGCTGATTTCAGTCATCTGCACAAAGCCCTGGAGGAGCTTTAATAGGGAGGATGACATCCCTGAGTGATGTTTACATGACACATTATGAGCAGCAGAAAGTTCCCATTTTCTTAAAGCGTGACAGTATTTGACCTCCAGTGTGTTTGGATAGACATACAAAAAGATCAAAGGCTTCAAAGTGAATGTTGTTGCTTTTGAAGGATTATGTTTCTCTCCATCTGCGACCCCCCCCCCCTTGCTGGTACCTCTCCCTCACTTCCTTACACTTGTCTTTTCATCTTCTCCTTTTTTCCGTCTCCCACAATCCCCAGAGTTTGCTGCGGGCCAGAAAGCTGCAGCTGAAGCTCAGCCAATCTGGAACGCAGCTCCGCCTTCGTGGAGATCTGAGAGGGAAGAAGGCACGAGATTGGTTGTAAACCAAGCTACTAAATCCACAAGTTGTTTATATGCACAACCAAACATACTCAGCCTGTCTTGATTTATTAGGCTGCAACTGGCGACATACGCCAGTACTCCCTGACTGATTGTGAGTTATGAAATATGCATGAATGGGTGAATTAGGCATGGCAACTTGATGTCAGGTGGCTGTTTCCTGTGTTAAAGGAGCACTCCACAATTAAGTACACAGTTGTTTTCTTTTTTACTTGTCAAGTACTATTCAGCCTGTGTGACTGTATGATGTCTTTTGTGGCTCTGGCGGAGCTTTCTAAAGCCTTGTGATCAGGATTATCTTGGCTTGGTCTTAGAGACAGCAATTTTGTACAAAAAAACTGAGGTTTGGGGGTTTGACAAGATATGGACATTTACCAGGTAGAGAGTGACTACAAAAAAAGAGAATACTGAGTTGCATTGTGGGACATGTAGGAACTAATGTTCAGGAGAATTTATCAATACTTGAGACTAAAAGTCAGGATATCTGTGGCTTTGATTTTTTACCTTGTGAGCACTGGTAGCAGAAGTATTTAGATATTTTACTTAAGTAGAAGTAGCAATACCTCAATGTGAAAGTACCCTTTTTATGGTAAATCTCCTGAAGTAGAAGTACAGAAGTATTTCATAGATGTAATGCCAGCAAAATGTGATTCAAAGTAAAGTATCTAAAGTAAAAATACCCTCTTTTAATTCCTATCCATCATTATTGATGCATAACTGTGTCAGTGCCATTTCATAGCTTTGTTCTATACTGTTGGTTTAGTTCATTAATTTAATCTATATTCATACATCATTATCAAACACAAATGCCTTATTATTTATGGATTTATCATGTTTTGTATGTAAAATCTCAATTGGAGAGCTGACAAATAACTACAGCTGCCAAGTCTGATGTAGTAGAGAAATAAATGTAATGTTTCCCTCTAAAAACAAGTAGCATATAAAGTTCCACAAAATGACCGTAGTTGACAATAAATGTATTTAGTTATAGTATGTTCCACCACTATTTGTTAGACTTCCAACTTTGTAAAAGTGCAAATGTGGTAAGTCTAAATCCATGAAGTGTCGCTATTTTACTTTGATAAGGAGATAATCCATTGTATATTAAGGGCTATATTCCTTTATAGGGAAAATATTTTTCTGGTTAGTTGTGGGACATTGCTTAACATAGTACAAGTTCGTACAAAAGAAAATGCAGTTTATTCACAGATATTCACACTGTGTACTGTACCAGAAACCCTCACTACCAAATGATCTTCAGTTGTACATGTGTAGGACACTGCTGTATGCATTTATTTTCCTGTCTCCAATTAGCCATGTGAGGGCGGTCCAGTGTAGAAAAAAAACACTGCTATAGGGCATGCTCATAACTTATAACATTCAAACACTGCCCTTTAACAAACCGAGGCTTTCCTGAAGTTCCTGATTATTATTCATTCTGATGCTCAAAGTGTGAGCTTCTCATCTTGTGAATTCCCGGGGCAAAAGCTGTCAGATTACTCACACGCACACGTTATTATTAATGCATTGATAATTGCATGTTTTTTTTATTTATGATGCCAGCGCTGTTATGGCAACTTTAAGAGACTTTAGTTCATAAATTTACAAGATATCAGCATCAATAAAACATTATCTAACCAGAGCTTGGCTACTTTGCACCAGATCTTGTAGAGAGTAATTATACTGTAATACTGTCTGGAGTGTGTGGTGTATGAATATGCAGCTCTGCTCCAGACTGTCCTTCAATATGCTTAAGATGGATATTTAAATTAGGCTATTATTATTATTATTATTATTATTAGTATTATTATTTTACATTTGCTGTAATGAAGTCTGAGGTGCAGTCATAACCTGTTGTTACGCCTGCGGGAAATCTATTCAGGATTTGCATAATTCACACCGATAACATCAAAAAATAAAAAGCCAGATGAAGTGTTTCTGTACCTTGAATCTCTCCTCTGGGGTAAGACTGACTTTTATTTCCAGATTCTCAATCTGTCTCAACTTCTTCTGCAGCTTCCTCACCTCCCCCATTTGCAGCACTGTTCTTGTCTGAGGCGCTGCAGATTAATTACACTTTAAACTCCCTGACTGACTCTCAACCTACTCAAAGTGTCAAATGCACAACATTGCCTTTAAAAGAACAGACTGGAGAGGTTTAAATAAATAAAGATGTGTCACACGGCTCGGTGCTGTGTTAGGAGGACGTGTCGCCGGATGTTGACGATTCTTCACACATATATAACCGTCCTTACAGCGCCATCATGTGAACAGCGATGGTGCTGCCTTGAAAGCTGTGAATAAGAAATATAACTCTACATATTGTGCTGCACATTTACCGATTCACATTCTTCTTTTACAGGGATATGGTTGTGTTTTGGAGGGTTGAATGTTTGACTCGGTTTATTCACACACCGGGACTAAAAGTGATTCTAACCACTGGAGGACAGAGAAAGCAAAGCCGTGCTGCCTTCAAGGGCTATTCTTTCAGCTCGTATTTTTGATTTTCCAACTCGTAAATTAGATTTTTTTTTTTAAAAACTACAAAACACCAATAACGCCTGTTTATTTTATTTAACATATTAAATATTTTTTTCAGCAACAATTTTGATAAACAATTAATTGTACAGGCCCTATTTTTTTTTTTAACAAGAAAGAGTCTATTCATTCGATGAATTTAAAATGAATTTATAACACTGAGAAAAACTTTACAATAACCCTGACACCTACTGACAGTGTAATTTCCGACAGCAAATGAAGGCATCATCACTGTCTTTCTTCTCTCACAAGTTGAAGCTGAAATGTTACAAAGTAAACGCAAACAAACAACAATATCCGTGCAGATTCTCCCTTTTAGCGCTGTTGTGGGGACACCAACCAGGTGACGGAGGACACGTTACATTTTATAAATTTAAAAATGAACTGGCCCTCAGTTAGAGGAAGTGACATCAAAATACAGACTCCTTTTGTCTGACGACCTTATCCGGAGGAAGTGAAGCTCAGAAGAGGCAGCTGCTCAACCGGAGGGGGAAAAAAAATCTAAAAAAAAAAAAAAAAAAAAAAAAAGCGAAGAGGGAAAAAAACTTAAGTGCTTTGCAGGAATTTGGACAGATTTGGAAACTGTGTCCCAATCGTCCCGGCCCACGGGAGTTCCGGGGAGGGAGACGCAGTCGTCGGCACCGGTAAACGCCACTATTCTCCATGCAGTCGGTTGTAAATTTTAGGTAGATTTGCAGGACTCTGCTGCCGCCTCTCCACCCGTCTCCACAGCCGGAAGTCTGTGAGGATGGTCTATTGGTTTTTTTCTCTTCGCTTCAGTTTTTTTTATCCTTTGGTTTTTTTTGCTTTGCTTGTTATTTTTCCCAGGCAGGAGGGCACTACAGACACACTGTGCCGTCTGCTAACTGTATGTTAATCAGCACGTCGGGCCTGATTAACCAACATGCAAGGAACCGAAATGGAGTCCTGCTGTTGAGCTATGGCTTACTGTAAACATTAACATATATCTTTATTTGAAGCATTTCATTAAAGTTGGCGACATTGGCTGTTTTGTTTCGCCTCTGCTGAGCCAACTTGTAGCTAAGTAGCTGGACCTGCTGCAAATACCACATAATTGTTGTCAGTTACTGTTTGTTCGCGCTCAAAACCATGAAAGCCATACCTTACAGGTGAAGTCCAGTGAAGAAAGTTGATTATTACAATACATAATCGATGTTATAACGAACCTAGGAGCATAATCTCTATTGTGCACCTATGAATTTGCACCTGTATTTGAGTCAAAGACAACCTTAACCTCAAAGACGAACGTGTTATTTCAGATTTTCAAACCACATGGATGGTTTTTCTCTCCCTTTCGGTCATTAAGTAATTAATTCGCTGGTTATTAAATCGTTATAATTTGTCTCATAAGTCAGTCTACTTTTGTTCATATCTTTTTAAATTTTTGTTTAATTGGACTTTTGCCGATAGGATCCTGCAGGGCCCAAGGCTGCCTTGCCACCCAGGCAAAGTGAGCAACCGCCTCAGGAGTCGCGCACCTTCAGGGGCCCTCAAAAACCCCAGCTTCACTGTGTGACTTTTAGTTCGCGGCAATTTGATTAATAGGGATTTGCAAAGGAGACATGTCACAGCAGAGCAGTCACAGATGTTAACAGCTGCTTCAGTTTCAGGATACTGCTTTCGAGCATGCTGGCTCACACTGCCATGACTTACTGAGACACTTGAACAGAGGAGTAGTTAATGTTATTAGTAACACATGAACTTTTTTCCCCTTATATAACAAGTCAGAATACCTACTGTGAAAAAAGGCTTGTTATAATTCTTTTGGGGGATATGCACCAATAAAGCACAATATTGGCTGATGATAATAAGGACCTTGCAGTGGGTCCAGGATTATTACCTGATCTTTAATGTTAAATATAAAATACAACTTTAATTAGCTCACCTGATATTTTGCTTACAAAGTGCCTATTCTTATATTTATTAACATTTAATGCAATTACCACCCAGGACACCTGGGGCCATGTAATATTCTGTGAATAAACCCTTAAAAATAAGACACAGTATTTATAAGACAAACATTATTGATCTCATATGCTCGTAGGTAGGTGTGGGAAATCACTGGCCTCAATGAGGGCTTTCCCTTTAGACTGAAAAGTAATAGGCCACTTAAGTGTTTATTACTATTTCTAAATCATTCTGGTGGTAATGCGCCACATGTACTATTAGGTATACCCAGTTAGAAATAATGCAGGCTAATACAACAGCTCTACGATAAATTCAACCTTCACAAAGGTTATAATGCTCAGTATTTGTTGGAATGGTTTCAGCTTTTGTCAGCTGTAGTTTGTGGTGCAGTTTAATTGTACTGCCTCATACCAAAAGGTTTTTCTAATATTTGTCCACTGCATCAGCACTGTAAAGTACAACATTTATAATGACCATAAAGTCTAAGTATAGACTATGTATTATATATGATATTACACTTTTGTTTACAGTTGGATAAGTGCCTTTAACTGCTTTGTCCTATGGCCTGTTGGTATATATTTTTAGTCTGTAAAGTCATTAATTCTTGCTGTTTTTGTGTTGCAGAAATGATGGAAGATTCTCATTTTAATTCATCATATTTCTGGTCTCCCGTCCCCACTGTGCCAGGACAGGTAAGACTGGACATCACACACAAAGTGTGTTTTTTCATCAGGGCAAATAATATGATAAACAAGTTTGTATTGAAGCATGAATAGTCATTCTTCAAAGTTTTTTATTTCAGTAGGCGTTCCTTTTGTTACGCACCAACAATCATCTAAAACTATATGTGACTAGAAGAGGAGGATTTTTTTTGGGGGGGGGGTCCAGTCTGGTCAAATCAGTGTCAAATCAAATGACAAACTCTCCTCTCTCCCGGCAGATTGAGAATGCCATGTTCCTGAACAAGGTGAAAGAGCAACAGGAAAAGAATGCTTCCTTCCCTCCTTCTTCTGCATCCCACTACCAAACAGCTCTCCTCACCATCCCCACTCCTGGGGCCAAGACAGATGGAGGAGGGCAGGCTGGTAGTGCGGCGCACCTCCACCCTCCTCACAGCACCCAGAACATCACGGTGCTGCCTGTCCCCTCCACAGGCATCATGACAGCAGGTGAGTCTGTCTCTGCGTGGGGGGAAGCCTCGGGGGCTTTCTCAGACTGTTTTTGTTTAAATCACTATCCACTGACATAACATCTAATGATCAGAGTATGATTTCAAAGCAGAACACGACCAAAGGTTGAGGCTGGACTATGATCCCATAAGTTTAGTTCTGAACCATCATTTAACAATGGTGCATTAAATTATTTAGTCGCGTTCAAATTGACATTTCAGTCACATAGGACCTCTGAGCAGCACTACAGACTGAGAGCAAAGTTTTCCAGTAGAATGAATCCCTGTCTGTCTCAATTCATGCTACAACCTCAGGGCTTTTCTTAAATAATGTAGCACTGTACTACGACACTCTTTTGTAGCACTGTCTTAACACTAATGCACATAATGTGTCGGTAATACATTTTTGAAACTGAATATCAGGAAATTCTGGAGAAAGAATTTTTCATCTTAAACTGTAAACTTTGGAAAGAAAACTGTCCAGAGTTATCAAGTTTGAAATTCTTGTATTTTTCGCTGCCTGCAGTCTCCTTAGTAAAGTGTGAGTATTTCTCTCTCTCTGTCTCTTGCTGATTCTGTCTCTGTCCCTCTTGTCCGGGCGCAGCGGGTCTGGTCATCACAACTCCTCAGGGAACACTTGTCTCTCCCACCTCCTCTCAGTCCTTCGTCTCCGGTCATCCAGCAACAACCATGATTGTTTCAGCGCTCCATTCACCAGGTGGAATACATATAATGACGCACCAAGCATACGATATGTCTAATACATGTTTTCTAAAATGTAAAAAATAAGAGTTTTGACTTGATGCTTTGAAGCTTCTGGCCTTCATTTACCAAATCCTCACTGAAGCACACACATTCTCTTCACAATTTCTAATTTCAGTACAAAGTTATAAATTTAAAAAGGTTTATAGAAAAAGTGGGCTGATGAAATAAACTTTGCCAGGTTTAATTTTGTTTTAGAGATTTCGAACATGATCAGACCTGCCAGCTTTTCTGAGTGTCCTTTTCATTAGGCCTGGGCTCTGTGAGAGAAAATAAAATTTGATTTTCTTCAGAGTTTTCTTCAAAGCACATATTGATCTCAGGAGATACAAAGCAAGAGATTGACAGAATGAGCAGCAAATAATTAAATTTCTTATCCAGGCTTTGTTAGTAACTTATGTTTCTACCTTTTAAATTAAAACCAAAAATATCATCCATGTGCAAGAGGTGCTGTCACAGCTTGGTATATTGGTGTGTTTTTAATTTTCTAATATTCTCTGTGAAACCACATTCACCATTTACCATTTTGAGATGTTCCTTAACCTTTCTTTGTTTAGGATTAGATCAGTTGGAACTTATTTTTATTCTGATTCTATGTCCTTGCTCAGTCAAAAGTCAATTACATGTGAAAGAGGCACATTTAAAAAAAAAAAAAAAAAAAAGCACTTCCTGCGCCACACATCAGCTTTTAGCAAAAACACACCCTCCTCTTAACGTGCTGCTTTTGATCCTGTTGTAGACAAAAAAGAGGGGGATGGGACGTCCCACGTTGTTGTGATGCCGGCACCCTCAAAACGAGGCAGAAAGAAGAAGACCACGCTGTCCAGGGTCGGTCCTGTGGGTGGACCAGGGAATGAGACGCTGATACTGGCTCACCTGACAGCTGGCAGTCAGGTAGGAAAGAAGCAGATTTAAATCTGAGATACAAAAAGGTCATCGGATGAGTTAGAATTTCATTTCTGACAGGTGGCGTCTTTACAGCATCACGGTGGAGACCCATATGACCTCTCAAATGAAGATGAAGACCATGGCCCAAAAGATAGCACTAAGACATACAGGTAAAAAAACAAAAAAAAAAAACAAGCAACACCTGCTGTGTCCCCCCGTTTCTCCTTGCTCTAGCTGTGGAATGCGAGCACACCTGTTCTTCTGTGTCCTGTTGAAAATCAGCATAGAGATGTTCAGCTTTTGTAGATGAACTAGGCACTGCTAGTTATAAAGCATCTGACACACGCACACAGACACCTCTTCTAAACACACCTCACTGCATGATGTGGCAGAACCTGCCTGCTTTGTAGTGGACAGTTGATTTCCTTCTCTTAATGTATTTGACATACAAATACATCAGTGCTCCATAGACGTTCTGTGCGCACACTGGGCATGAACTGCCCTCTACTGTCCTCTTTGCCTTTATATAGCATGCTCCTTCAGTTGTGACTTCTCAAGCACTCTTGTGTCTTGCTCTTTCACTTTTTATACTATTGGTGTACCTTTCCCCTTCAATTTTCTCTGATATCTCCCTTGATATCTTTCCCTATGTTTACATGTCTCTTAACATTTGACTGAACCAACTTCTGTTCTCATCGATTTCTCCCTTATTGCTCATTCTTCTTTTCATTTTTTTGTCATGTCTTATTTCTGTCTGCGAGTCATTGCTTTATTTTCCTCCCTCCTTCCACCACCCTCTCCTAATATTCCCACATCTCATCTTTTCTTATTTTCTCGGATCTCCTTTTCTATACATGTATCCTTTTTTTCTTCCCTCGTTCTTCCATCCCGTCCCCCGTCCCCATTTCTGTGTCTCTCCGCCTGTAGGTGCCGGATGTGTGCGGCGACCTTCTTCAGTAAGTCTGATATGCAGATCCACTCCAAGTCGCACACAGAGGCCAAACCTCACAAGTGTCCTCACTGCGCCAAGTCATTCGCCAACTCCAGCTACCTGGCCCAGCACATCCGCATCCACAGCGGGGCCAAGCCTTACACCTGCTCCTACTGCCAGAAATCTTTCAGGCAGCTCAGTCATTTACAGCAGCACACACGGTACTGCAGACCCCCCCTCCTCCCCTTCCCCCCCTTCCCTGTTACCAACCCCTGTACCATATTCCCTGTCCTCTTAACTTGTCCTGCCAAATTCCTTCTTGGAGCCCAGACTCGTGTCTTCTTCCTCCTCCCTGGGGAAGAGAGTGGAGTGGTGTGCAGATGCATATTACACTGCCATGTAGATGTTGGCTCGCATGCTACCATTTCCATCCAGAAGTGACCTTTTCAGAAGATTAGAATTCAAATCACACCTTTTAAGTTGGGTTTTGTCCATCAAAAAATTTTCCATAATTTATACACTAATCAGAATGGCCATTTAAAATGCATGGAGCCCTTGTTATACGAATTGATACAATGAGAATATTTGACCCTTTCTTTCTTGTGTGTGTGCACAGTTCTTGCCCCTCCCTGTGTACTGTTTGCACTGCATCATATTTTTCCTGCTTTACATGCCTTTACATGTTTCTTTTGTCTGCATGTTCTGTCATCTTTTCTCTGCCAGCGCTTCCTCCACAGAAACACACACATGCACATTTAGAAATACGCGTTGAACTGAAAACTTTTAGACAGACTTTGTTCCATTGAGCTTCACCATGTAACCCACTGTGTTATTGTTTATCTTATTGATGCTTTTTTTTCTCTCTTTCTCCACTGAATGATGACGCTTAACATAAATCCTTTGCTGCCATGCTCTGCTTTCATGCTGATGCTGTTTTGTTTTTTGTTTTTTTTTTTCTTTTTCCCACGTTTTTCATTTTGGGTGTCCTCAAATCAATTCACAGTCATTTCTGCTGGAGGCATGTTGATTTGACTGATGAATTCCAATTATTAAATTGTAATAATTTTTAAACATTTTACCATTCGTTAATAAGTTTTAACAGAACATCTTGTGTTTAAATTCAAATATTGAATTCTAAAAGCTGGCCCGGATGGATAGATGTACAGTTCTGTTGATGTTCATGTTACATGCAATTTTAAATAACACATTGTAAATTACTTCTGACACTACTTAGATGATGTTTGCTTAAAGTTTCCAAATACTTTATTGCTCCATGATTTCCTTAGGGAAGCAGTATGTGTCTCAGTCTACCCTTACAATCTCATGTCCCTTTCTCTGTCTGCCCTCATCAGGAATCACACAGAGTCCAAGCCTCACAAGTGTCCCCATTGTACCAAGTCATTTGCCAACTCTAGCTACCTGGCTCAACATGTCCGCATCCACACTGGAGTGAAACCCTACACCTGCTCCTACTGCCAAAAGTGTTTCAGACAGCTCAGTCACCTTCAGCAACACAACAGGTAAGCAAATCACTGGTCTTGGGTTTCTCATCTGCCCCTGTTTCTTTCTGCAGCCAGGTTAGATCACCATGAAAGTGATAGGAGTGTGAGTACCTGTACCTGTATGTGTTTGCTTGTGTTTTTATGCAGGATTCACACCGGAGATCGGCCATACAAGTGCGCCCATCCGGGCTGTGAGAAATCATTCACGCAGCTCTCAAATTTACAGGTGTGACAGAATTTAGTTCTCCTCTCAAACGGTGCATGTCATGTCTATTGTTATATATGTCGTGTTATTTCCTGTACTACAGAACTCTACACTGTACTGCGACACTTTTTTAGCATTTTTCTTTTTTCAATTAACATTTTTTTCTCAGTCCCACCGACGTCAGCACAACAAGGACAAGCCCTACAAATGCTCCAATTGCAATAAAGGATACATAGATGCAGCGAGCCTGGAGGTGCACATGTCCACACACACTGTCAAACACGCCAGGATCTACTCCTGTGGTCTCTGCAACCGCACTTATACCTCAGTAAGACAAATGTCCATTTCTGAAGAGCATTTCTACATGAAACACTATGAATCGCCTCACTGGCAACAGACACCTGGCAGCTACTTTACACCGTGTAGTCATGTGTCCACTGTTTCCCCTCTACCTATCCTCCCCTCATCTCAGGAGACGTATCTGGTGAAACACATGGAGAAACACAACCCAGACCAGTTGACTGCACCAGCAGTCGCGGCACAACAGAACCAGAACCAAAGCCAGGCCCAGGGCCAGGCTGGGGCTCAGAGCCGGGTAGAGAGCGCAGATGGAGGATCGGTCCGGCCCGGGGGAGCTGGGAGCGGAAGAGCGGGAGGAGGCCAACAAGGACAGACCCAAAGCAACTACCCCCAGACAGAAAACATCCCCTGTCCATTTGACCTGCACCAGTATAAAACAGTGTCTGCCAGTGACATCCAGTACAAACCAGTCAGTGTGGCTGACATTACTTCCCACAAGGACCTCTGTCTCACTGTGTCAGCATCCACCATTCAAGTGGAGCACCTCAACTCTTAGAGGTGGTGAAAGGAGGGAGTTGGGGGGGTGGGGAAGTTAGAATTAATTCAAGAATACAAGAAATGGAAGATGGAGAGTCAAAGGATAAAAGCAATACTAAGATGAAACAAGTCAAGAACTTTGGAACACATGACTGTGCCTGAACGATGAGGCAGACAGGACAAACGATACGGTGACACAGTATACTGAAGGCTATAATTTTGTTTTTGTTTTTTTTTGTTTTTTTTGTTTTTTTTAGTTTGTCTCTTATTTTCTCTCTGCCTTGTTTGATTTGTTTTTCTTTTACTTAGCTGTCCTGTCTGAGTAGAAAGTGCATGTTAAGGCTGCAATAAAGTGTGTTTCACTCCATCACAGTGATGGTTTTTACGATAGGGAAAGATTCAAAGAGACAGTGCTTTTGTTGTTGTTTTATCACCTCCCGCTCTTCCCTGCAAATTCAGCTTTGGCCATAGCAATTTATGGTCTCTCTGTTGATAAAATTGGTGGTTAACTGTGAAGGTAAATTTTTATACTTTCATACAGAGACTTTCAGTTTTTACTCAGTGTTATTACCTTTACTATGTTGTACAATACATGCCTGCAGTTGATTCTTCTTGACCTTAAAAGGGATGTAGAGGGTATTTCTTTTTCAAGAGAGAAAAAATATCAATCAAGTATATATAGATATATACTACCAGTTTATAAATAATGATTGCGTGTTTAAGGGATGTGTTTATCCATATAATCTATTTAGACCCATTTGCAGGCCTTCACATGACCTTCGGGAGAGTGATGTGCCAGTTCATGTTTCATGTAATCCTATTGTACTGCTTTGTGTGTATGTCCTAAAAGTAATATCCAAATGTGTACTTGCTATTATACTTCCACAATAATGTTTATAATATTTCTTTATAGACATACTGACACATCCGCAATTTGTGTTTTTTTTCTGCTTATAAAACAATAAACCCTCTGAAATTCTCTCATTGGCATTTTTCCCTGTCAGTTTTTGCCAAATTTATTTATTTTTATTTTTTTGTGCC
Source organism: Lates calcarifer (assembly GCF_001640805.2). NCBI lineage: Eukaryota > Metazoa > Chordata > Actinopteri > Centropomidae > Lates > Lates calcarifer. The sequence continues at coordinate 9,875,950 of NC_066847.1, read as the reverse complement.
ATACATATACACATTTGGTTTTATCTGTCCTGTTGTTTTTATCCTGATTCTGATTCATCAGCTTATTTGTTTGGGTGATTTATCCTAGATTTAAAAGCCTAACCAGGGATGCGGGCCACAAATTAGCTTCAGCTAGATGCCCTATATACATCACATCTGTTGCATTGCATATGTGTATGTAACAATGTTAATCTGCATGGTCCCTGTTAAATAAACAAATAATTAAATGATTTCCTTGTGTGCCATAGTGGCTTTATGAAGGGGCATTAATTTAGGGCTGAAAATGTTTAATCTGCTTAGTAGTTTCTCAGTCAGTTGATTAATCATACCTCACAATGTCAATGAAAATGCCCATTACAATTTCCCAAGGCTCAAACTGACAAACAGTCCAAAACTCAGAGATATTCAATAGCAAATATTCACATTTGAGAGTCCAAGAAAAATATGTTTTAGCATTTTGGCTTAAAAAGGTACATAAAAATTAATTGTCTAAATACTACCTGACTGATTTTCTTTATACTGTCTACTAACTAACTTTTTTCAGCTGTGTAATCATTAATTGTAAATACCTTTTATTTTTGTTAGGAAAAACTGTATTAAGATGTTTGAGATACATTGCACATGATGAACAGAGGGGGAAACACCATTCCGTTTGTGCTTAATGGATGCATAATGGCCTTGAAGATAGAAAGATATTTAATGATGCGCTTTAGTATTCAGGTATATTTATTGATTTAAGCTTATCTGTTCTCGTCTGCTCTGCAGGAATGTGCAAATGTGTGAGGTGTTTACAAAAGTGGACAGTACCATTAAGGAGGAGGGGGTATAATGACAGACAAACCAACATTTCACAGTAGATGTGTGCAATTATACTCAGGGTAAGACTCTTTACTAGTCGTTAAGCTAATTCTAAGTAGGGCCATCTAAATAAAGCCAAAAATATCAAAGCTCGGGCAGTTTGTGAACAGGTACACTTGGTTTCGTCCATCATTCTCTGCAGTCTGCAGTGGATATGGCGTCACTGAAAAGTGTAGGAGTCGAGAAACTTCACCCATGTAAATAACGTCAATTAGAAAGCTGTGTGACAAGCTACAGCCACAGTACATATATATATATATAGATATACACTAACCAGCTTGTTTTTAAGTATGCCACGGAAAAAGCCATTTAGCAACAAACAGAAGAAGAAACAGCTACAAGTCAAACGGGAGAGAAAGAGAGGTAACTACATTTGCCGTTAGCATGCTAGTGTTAGCAGTTAGCTAACGGTTCATGCTCCACAGCTAATTAAACGTGCTTCAGTTGCAAACTGTTTGCTTGTCTGTGAGTCTGCGTAGTGTAAAGTAAGATTTTCAGGCAAAGCATAACAACTCTTCCTTAGCCTGTAAAATAAACCTCCATGTTTTGTGTTAGCTAGCTATAATAATAATAAGCTGTGATACAACTTGCCCTCGAACTTGATCAGTTTAGCACAACAGAACAGTACAGACTTGCCTCTTTGTTACTGAAGCGCTTAAAACTGCATATTCGTATAATTTTTGAGTCCTGAACAATACCAGATACAGCCAGTTATCAAAGACTGGGGGTAGTGTATTGTCATCTATAGGTTAATTTCAGTACATCACTTAAGTGTGCTAATATGCTGGTTAAAAGATTTCCATGTGCTTGATATGTGCGTGTATTTGTGTGACTGTTAAAGTGGTTTAATTGAGTTTTGCATTTTAATGTATTTGTTCTGTTGCTGTTTTATGCTTTTCTTTCTTTTTTATGTATTTATGTACTTTGCCTAGTTGCCTTTATGTATCAATAGAAAAATCAACAGAGTATCGTTTTCACATCCCTTCCTATTTCAAAAACTGCAGACTTCATACCAACTAAGGCTTCACTAGTGCATTATGGAAAAATACTTTAGGTCTTTCTGACTCATGTTATAGCATGACTCATAAGACAATGCTCCATTTTCAAACCAAAGCCTGTCTTATGTTCAGTGCTGACACTGAAACAAGCAATTTCTTCTCACACATTTCCCAACACTAACATCTTACAGTATGGACTTTGCATTTCATTTAAATACCTATACAATTCTGAAAAAATGTGCATTAGTAAATAAAAAATAAAACTGTTATTAAGTAAGGTCAAATCATCTGTGCATGGTGGTTAATATATTCGTCAGTGCAGGAGGCCACTGTAGAGTCTGTGAATGCTAGTCATTAAGTTAGTAAGATGTCAGAACAATTTGGAACAAGTACATCTTACTTTCTGCAGTAAAAGCTGAAAGTCTCAGTGAATTTTCTTAGCATTTATCCTTGCACAGGTGCCACACCTCCTTCCAGGTGGGGATGCAGTTGAGGACACCTAACTACTGGCATATCAATATTAGGGCTGCAACTAACAATTATTTACATTATTGATTAATTGTTTTGTCAATGGGAAAAAAAGTAAATAACGCCTCCAGTGTCCAAGGTAACATTTTCAAATGTCTTGAATGTTGTCTAACCTCACATCTGAGTAGCTGGTGTCAACATTTGCTGGTATCAAACCATTATTTGATGATTAAAATAGTAGTTCTAATAATGTTACAGCCAATATGAGTGTAAAAAGTAGATCTTGGTATTGGATTCAAGAAAGCCTGTTGGTTTGTGGTGTACATGATTGCTGACCTTTGCCTCTGCCTTCCAGGTGATACAGGTTCTGGGCCTAGCAGCCGCAATGCCAGCGTGGAGCGTGGAGGAGAGCGACAGTCAGATACCTCAGACAGTGAGACCACAGATATTAGGAGATTAAACCAACAGCCTTTCACCAGAGAGGGTAGATATGATCCCAACAGGTGAGTTGTCAGTATCATTACTAATACTAACTTTGATTTACTTTAATTAAAAGAATGGTATCATGAATGATTTAAGATTCTGCAGAGATAAATACAGATTTTACACTGTGTGCCTATCAATTGTCGTTTATAGAAACCTAAAATGCATTGCTTGAAGCACCAGCAGGATGCGTGAGGTGGCTCCTTTATAATGGTTAATTGGAACAAAATGTCAGAACATGCAGATAATAAAAAAAAAATGAGGCCTGCTTTTGAACACCAAATTTAGTGACTTCTTTTTATGAGAAATGGCTGATATCTTATGATTATTTTGGCTGTAGCAAACCCCATACTGCGTAATGTCATTGTTCTAATCTAAAACTTAAGTTTTATCTGAATGAAACTAAATGAGTGAAATTTATATGAAATCATCACTTTTATGACATTGTGACCCACGGTCTAACTGTATAACACCTGCTTCTCACTCTTCTCTTCAGGTTCCGACTGCACTTTGAGAAAGAGAGTAAAGAGGATGTGGAAAAGAGGAAGAAGATGGCCAGGGAGAAGGTCCTGCAGCCAGTCTCAGACAAAGAACTCGAAGTGGACATCAATGACATCTATCCCTCTGAGAAAGGTTTTGCTGTTTTATTGCTTTCCACATGACAGTCTCAAAATAAGCCAAACAGATAAGCAGAGTAGGTTAATGGAGTGGGTCACTGCTTGACACACACTGAAACTTGATTATCCATCACTAGGTCTTGGTTTCCCACGACGGCCGTCCTGGAATTATGAAATGACACGAGAGAACCTGCTGAGGAAAGAGGAGAAGTCATACAGAGACTACCTGGATGATCTCCACTCCAGAAACCCACCTGGCACCCTCAGCCACTTTGAGCACAATCTTGAGGTAAGAAACTTAAAAACTTAACAAACATGATACTCCCCACAGGGCTTTTTGACATTGAAAGTGCCAATGCTGAACTGGGAAGCAAGTTTTGGAAATGGAACGATAGGTGACCAGATGTGTGGCTAAACGTCCCACAAACTTTAAGTGTAGCAACATCCTGGTGAATAAGGCAGCTTAATTTTTGTTTTACAAGTTCCAACATTGTCTGAGTGGCTTAAAATAACACAGGCAAAGGTGATAACTTCCTAAGATCATTGTCATAAACATGGCACTTGCTTTATGTCAAAATTCATTTCATTCTTTTGTATGAAATCACCCAGGAAGTGATTTAGCACAGGTCAGACCTACCCAATTTTGTGGTGAATTAAGATCAGGCAACTCATTACAGTTCTTCAGTGTACACACTTACTTTTGACCCTCTCTGTCCTCAGTATTAATTGGATTTTGGCTTAGATCAGTAGTTTTAGTATTCAGTCACAGAACCATCTTTGTTCTATAATCACCAGCTTTTTAGTGGCAGAACAACTCAGACTGTCTGGGAAATTCAGTGCAGCAAACCAGTCATTTGTCAGCACCTTTCCTTAGTAAAATGAGTTGCCTGTGAACTGATAATTACCCTGCAGACTTGTTTTGCCACTGTCATCTAAAATATATAACCGTTGAGGCTGTTATCCATTGTACAATCCCAGGATCTACCATGAACTGACTGTCTCACTCTGGTAAAGTCACATCATGTAGAGATCTGTTTGAAGAATTGTATGACAAACCTGCACATTGTTGGGTATTTTCCACTAAGAACAAAGCACCCCCATATCTTACCTGCATGCTGTGTTATTGCTTAAGCTGTGAAAATGGTAACACTGTTTTTCAAAATAAAAAATCCTGCAGATCATTTAATTTCAAAGCGTGGGCTGAACTCAGGAGGCACATCATAGCAGAGGGAGGGTTACAGCAGCTGGTGGTGTAATAAGTGACTCTCATTAATCTAGAGATGATGGCTATTTAAGTGCTGCTGAGGATCAAAATGATGGAAAAAATAACAGGCAGATGAATAAGCTGCTTGTTTGAACAGGTTGTTTTGCCTGTGTGAGTGGAGATTAGTTTTCTAGCATCAAAACTGAGAACTACATTAAATGGAATAATAAAAATTAGATGAAAGTAGTTTTTAAAATTCCTTTTCTTTTGCCATTCTTTCCTGTGATGCTGAGAAATGGAAAGAATTTGTATATGCATGGACATTACTTTTGTTTTGTTTACAATCTGAAACGTAACCATACTTTTTCCTTTGTTTTAGACATGGAGGCAGTTATGGAGGGTATTGGAGATGTCCGATGTCATTCTGCTCATTGTGGACATCAGGCACCCGGTAGGTGATCTTGAAAGCAAAAGCATGCAGAGCAGATCTGGCCACTAGATGGAGACACAGTCAATATCCATCACAATACCTGATGTGGTGTTTACTTATTTGACACATTTTCAAAATTGTCATGTCTTAATTGTTCACATTACAAGAGATCTTATTTTATACTGAAATGACACACGTATAATGATGTATCCTGGAATGTGTCAAGACAAAATAAAAATACAACTGACAATATAGAAAGGTTTAAAGACTGAAGATTTGTAGGTAAAGAATATTGTTCCACTAGTTACCTCAATTTCAAACACAAACTGAAAGGTTACTAAGCCTGAGCTTACATATGTAAAATTGAATTTCATTAGCCGCTGCCTTTAGTCACAGGAAAATCTAGGCAAATTAAAGGGTCATATTTTATATTTGGATACATTTGTGTTTCATGCTGACCATTTGTTTCCCTTCATTAGTTTCTCATAAAATCTTACATACAATGCTGTGATCCTGCTGATGAAATGAAGGGGAAATTGTTGTATTCAACTTACCACTCTGTTCATGATGTGATTTACTGCTCATGATATGATTCCAAGTTAAATTGAAGCCCACTTCTTAGGATCTAATTATAAGACGTCTGCTTCTGACATACTTTATTTCTAACTTTCATTCCAGATATACTTTATGTAAAGTGAATTCACCTCCTCTATTTAGAATTTCCAGTTTAATGTGAAGTTAAAAACAGCACAACTCATGAGTCCAACAATAATGATATGATCTAGTGGTTTATTTGTTGAATAGGCCATAATTAATATTTTAACAAGGGCTGTCCTTGTGTAAACCACATAGGTGCTGCAGTTCCCTCCAGCGCTGTATCACTACATCACAGGAGATCTGCAGAAGCAGGTGGTCCTTGTGATGAACAAAGCTGACCTGTGTCCTCCCCCACTGGTGATTGCCTGGAAACACTACATGACCTCTCAGTTCCCCCACCTGCAAATAGTCTGCTTCACCTCCCACCCTGGACAGCCCTACAGCACAGGTGAGGAGAGCGCAAGTGGGGGAAGGGAAAAAACTGGTGGATTATAGTGATGCATATAAAAATATTACATCGGACAGAGAGGGAAATTGAAATAAACCTGCCACTCAGTGAACTTATTTCAGTGCAATATCACTAGAATAACCTGCTGTGTGTCTGTCTGCAGCTCTCGTTGCAGTAAGAATAACCATCTCTCTGTCGGGTTACAGTGCTCCAGAAGAAGAGAATGAGAAGGAAGACAGACTGGAGTCACGCTGGAGGTCCTATAGATATCATGAAGGCCTGTCAGGAGATCACAGCAGGGAGAGGTGGGTGTCTGCTCTTCATCTGGCATTCTTACTGTATTATTAAACCATTGTAACAGTTAACAGGCATTAAGTTGTCCACATTAATAGTTCCATCTGCACATTTACGTTACCTCTCATTTTCTTCACAGTTGACCTGTCCAGCTGGGAGCAGAAGATTCAGAGAGATGCTGTTGCAGAGAGACTTGATGGGGAGCGTGCAGATGAAGGAGCGGAGTCTGTGCTGGTGGAGCATCAAAGTGACAGTGCTATGGAGATGAGCAGCCCATCACAGGAGCTCTACAAAGATGGGGTCCTCACATTGGGCTGCATAGGTATGACACATCTGTCTTTTGCACAGAAATTGAGCCGAGTAGCCAGACTGACACTCTCTCAAAACAAATCCAAAGAAAATTCTTGTTAAGATTTCTCAGCACTTTCCTAAGATCTTGCCAGTTTTTGGTAACACATCACATCACAATAGCAAACACTTTTCTGTTCAATCCACTGGTAAATCCACTGGACAATAATGTGGGAAAGATAGCAGGGTTCTGACTCTCTTGGATGTTGGATGCTTGACCTGTTGGATGCTTTACCCTGCTCAAAATCCACAGCGCTTCAGTGAGATATTCTAAAGGTAAAAAGTATTTTTGCTTGACTGTAACAGACTGACTGTATGTCTGCGAAAGTAAATAATACCACATCTTCAAGTGTAAAATATACTGTAGTTCAAGGCTTCAGACTTGCATAAAATTACTAGAATAATACTAATAATAGAATACTAAGTTCACCACTTCAGGATCCAGCATTAGTAAACTTACCTATTATCTGTAAATACTAAAGACTCACTGTTGTATTTTTTCAGGGTTTCCAAATGTGGGTAAGTCATCTGTTATAAACAGCCTGGTGGGGAGGAAGGTGGTGAGCGTGTCACGAACCCCAGGCCACACCAAATACTTCCAGACCTACTACCTCACTCCAACAGTCAAACTCTGCGACTGCCCTGGACTGGTCTTTCCTTCGCGTGTCAACAAACAGTTACAGGTACAAACTCACGTTTATGTACTAGAGCACAGATGCGACTTTAGGACTCCTCGCCTGTTTAGGCTCAGTGGAAACTTAATTGTGTTGAACAGCACTTTCTTACAGCTCTGGGAAAATGGATTATTGATTTTATACATTCCCACTTGTCTTGTGTCATAGCTGCTAAACTTTTCAAACAGTTTTTGGATACTGTTTTTGCCATTTTCAAAAATGATATTGGTCTTCTCTGATTTTTCTTATTGAGCTTTTTCTTTCTTCTCCTTGTTCTTTATCTTTTCCTTTGTTTTTATGTCTTATAGATTCTGGCAGGCATCTACCCCGTGTCTCAGCTGCAGGAGCCCTACAGCTCAGTTGGTTATCTGTGTGAGAGGACCCCCTTCCTTTCTGTGCTGAAGCTTAAACATCCTAGCCTGCTGGAAAATGAACCTCACAACAGAAACCAGGGGTCTGAAGAGCTTAGCTGGACTGCCTGGGATGTGTGTGAGGGTAAGATAATTCACAGCGATTCCAAGCATGTAATATTCTGCAAGTTTTTAAGAGTTTGGGAATCATATGTTCACCAGAGCTCACCACTACTTACCAGCACCCAAGTTATGGCCAATCCCCACTTTGAACCAGAGAGGTATAAGGCTGATGTTTTTGTTTTGTTTTTTTCTTATTGTCAACAAATCTCATGACAAAAACAAAACCAACATTGCAGTGATGATAAGTCTGTCTCTCAATCATTTCTGACATTCCTTGCTTGTATGTGGCACTCAGCCCTGAGTTAATTCATTCCTACTGAAGGTGTAAATCTTCAGCAGTGAGTTACAAATATAAACCTTAATTTTTAAAAGGGGTAAATCATTTCCTACAACAGCTGTGTGCTGTAGTTAGAAAATGTTCTCAAACAGGAGTAAGTATTGCTTTGTTGTGTTAATTCATGGCAGTCACATGGTGTGTGTGAAATTAAATCAAAATAAACCCATGTTCATTTCAATGAAGAACATGTTTTGATAGCTTTTCAACAGTTTTTGGAGGAGATTGGAGGTTCATGGCACAAATTTGTTAGTAGAATATCACCAGACTTTGATCTGTGGCTAATACCATGATGTGTTACACTATCACCAAGACCTCTCTCTTTGTGCTCTTTAGCTTGGGCAGAGAGGAGAGGATATAAGACAGCGAAAGCAGCACGCAACGATGTTTATCGTGCAGCAAATAGTCTCCTGCGGTTGGCTATTGATGGCAGATTGTGCCTTTGCCTCAGACCACCTGGCTACAGCTGCCTGAGAGGTAAAAGAGGCTTTTGCATGACTAATAATTTCAACTTTCAAGTGTATTTGAAAAGTTGAAACAGCAGGTGAGTGGAATTGATTTATTTCAGGGTTTTTTATGGTCTACAGAGCATTGGGAAAATCACCCAGACTTGCCGGAGATTATGGCTCTACAAGGAAGGTTGACGGAGGAGGAAGGGACCGGAGAGAGGGACGATGAGGAGGACGGGGAATCCAGCACTGAGCCAGAGGAAGAGAGAGACCGAGATGCAGATGATGATGAGGATGGAGATGGGGATGATGAAGATGAAGGGTTTGGACATCCAGGACGGAAGGACGATAAGCCATCTGGCTTCACCGTCAACATGTACAATGTCCTTCGGGAAAATGAGTGTGAGTGATGGTGGAGGGAAAGACGAGCAGGAAGAAATAAGTTGTTCCTCTTCCCTGACTTTTCCCTCGTCTGCCCCAGTGCACTTTTCATTCCTGTTTTTTTCCCAACCTGCATTCCTTCTCGTTTTTTCTTCATGTCGCCACCTCCTCTGTACATTAACATGATCTATTCTAATTAATTCACCCTGACTCCTTCCCCCTATAATATACAGAGCATATTCATGTATTCCATGCTGTGCCTCTGCTCTGCTTGTTCATCCACAAAGCTTGTTCTCTCATGTTGCTTCTGAGAATGGGTTTGGTTTGGTTTGATTTAATCTTTCTCTTTTTGCATGTAGTTCTCAAAGACAAATGAACAAGTAACTTCCCTCAGCCTGGAATAATCAGCCGACTGGTTCTCAATCTCTTCAATCTCTTTATTGATAAGTGACCTCAGAGCTGAGATGCCAAAGTTCAGGAAAGAAAACAAATCAGATGCACTGACAATATGATGTCATATACTGGAGCAGCCATTTGGCTCTCAGAGCAGCTGGAGATTTAAGACCACGACTCTAAATCCTCTTTATAGACCATAGTATGTCTCAGCATTGGTTAAAGGGTGTTAGATGGGATATGGGAGATAAAACCATTATTTCTCACACAGTTTTGCAGTTATCAGTATTACAACCCTGTTAGAGGTTCACATATCTGAACTTGGTTTTGATTTAGATTATATATCTGAGCGTGATATTCTATTTGGTGTGGTTCTGCACAGTCAGCAGGAAATCTCAGAAAAAACATCTGGGACAAAGGCGAGGGAAAGGTAGGTTGAATCCTGCATTGCTGGACGAGGCTGTTTCAGAAATTTAACCTGTAGTGTTTTAACTACTACAAAAATTATCCTTAGACACTGATGGAAATCAGAAACTGTATTTAGTGTAGGATTTGGCTACACTCATTCAACAAGTTAAATAGAATCACAGTGGAGCTGATGTAACAGAGACTGCTTAAAAGTCAGTTAAAGGGATAGTTTGACATTTTTGTAGAGATAATGTTTCTTGGCTTTCTTGCCAAGGGTTGGATGAGAAGATGCCATTCTTGCATCTCTATAGCAAATATGAAGTCTGAGACAGGAGACTGTTAGTTTAGCTTAGCACAAAGACTGGAAAACAAGAGGAAAGAGTTAGCAGCTCCAAAGACAATAACCATGTTATATCTTGTGTAAGAAAATCAATTTTTACAGGAGGTCGTGTGCCGGATTATTTCTTGGTACCAGACTCTCAGTGGAGGTCTCTGTTAGTTTCTTCCCCTGACAGTTACATTTAGACAGAGCTAGGCCTGTCTCCAGTCTTTGTGCTAAGCTCAGATACTGGGCTACTGGCTGTGGCTTCATATTCACTGTAATAACTCTCATTTAACTGTCATCAAGAAAGTGCAGTTTACCAAAATGTCAAACTGGTCCTTCAACCACACAGAAAGAGAGACTGGCCACTACAGCTTCCATCTGTCTTTCATTATAAATAACATTACACACTCCATCTTTGCTATGTTGTTGGTTTTATGAAGTATGGCAGTGTTCAAATTTAAGATCTGGTCCTGTAATTCTGTTAAGACACCTGCTGCAGACATCCCTCAGTCTATGTTTTTTAATACAACTTTCTCTTAAAAATAGAAAACTGACATTTTTGCTGTTTGATCAGTCTCTCTCTCTCTCTCTCTCTCTCTCTCTCTCTCTCTCTCTCTCTCTCTCTCTCTCTCTCTTTCTTTCTTGCTCTCTCTGATGTATGGTGGCCCCGCTACAATCCTGAGTGCTGTATTATTACTGTGTGCTGCTGTTGTACCTCATTGTTCAGCACAGTGCTGTGTTACCATGTAATACATCACACTGCAGCCACATATGGTCATTTCTACCATTGGTACAATGTAGAGCAGTTACTCAACACTACCAAAATTTTAGAAACAGATGTTGATGTGGATTTGTTTTTGTTTTTTAAATACTGACGGCATCTGGAGAGTGTGGTGTGAAGGCTTGAGTTGTGTTCAGGCTATTTGCTGCATTCCTTATTTCATTCCTAGTATGCCTAATGACGAACTGGACTGCTTTCTGCAATAAAAGAAAATAATCCTCTAAACTATCCTGGTGCTTGTAAGTTAAGTGATATCTTTGTAATATTTGCTTGTAATATGAAATAATGCATGTAGATTATACAGTATATCATAAGGGAAAGATCTTTCAGGGACAGTCTCTGTATAGCTTACTTATTTGTTAAAAGTCATCCACACACCATGCCTAAAGTAACTCCTGCTAATTTCAAATGCACATAATTAGACCAAGAACAGATGATGTGTGAACTTCTCCTTTAAAGGATTTGACAGAACAAAAGAGGAGGTTTGTGATCAAAGTGGAAATGTCTGGATGAGCTTTGTCAGACTAATTACACTTGGTGCACTGCCTGAATGACAAATAGAAAGACATAAATTTATTCTCACAGAGATGTTAGAGCTTTATGGCTAAAGTTGTCTTGTAATTAGTAAGGGGACTTCCTTTTATGAGCACCAAAGACAGATAATTACTATGATGAGATTTACTGATGCCAACGATCAGCAGCATTCTGCTCACATCTAATTAAAAGTCCTCCCAAACTACTTAATTGGTAAATTTCCAGATGGGCGATATTTGAAGCAGATAGCATGAAATGAAGTAAAATGTACCCAACCACAAAATCATTAAGGAATAGTTCGAGTTATTAGCAAGCTTGAGCTCTTGTGGTATAATTTGTAAACAGGGCTTCTTAATTACATGTTAAACCACTGTTATTCTAAATATGTGTGCATAAGGAGACACTCTTATTAGGTATGTTATAACCAGGTGTTATGGCTAGTGTATTATGGAATAGAGTCCAACCTGTGTAGGAGGTGCAGAAAATGAATAAATGAGTAGTTCAATATTGAAAGTTATTAGCTTCTGCAATGCCAGTGCCAGCAAAATATTTGAAGAGTCTCATATTTCATTTTAAGAAATACTTGGAATACACCGTATGTTAATTTATTCGTCGTCTTAAGAAGCATCTGATCTCCTGAAGAGTGGAGATGAGAATCAGCAGTGTTGAAAAGGTGCTGCAGAGGGATATGTTGTGAGTCTGCCTCTATTATAATCGTGTTTGTTCGTCAAAGCACTTTCAATTTTCAATTTCGCTCCACTGTGCGTCCTACATGACTACATTTAATAGAACAGGATATGCTTTGGAGGAGGAACACAGTTCAAACAATAAAACATGACGCAGAATGTTGTCCTCTGCGCCACTGCTTTTATTAACTGTGAAGCATATGGAATGAATTATCACCTCTCCCAGCTTCTAATAAAACGATTGCCATAGTCATCTGTTAAAAATTTGAAACATATCTCTGAGATTTATGTCCCATTTGAGTGTTATGTGTCAGTGTTATTGTGGGATGACTGTATTGACAATGTTTGTCAAATTATTCACACTCCCGACGCCTATCCAAACCTCTTGTCAGAGTAAATCTGGCTGCTGCTATTATCTCATTATATTTATCGTGACCCGTTGGGCACCATTCATGAGTGAGCTGAGACGGTATGACGCTAATCACCACAGAGGACTGCCATAATCATTATTTACAGGATAGAAGTGGGTGGAAATCCCCTCATTTCGCATAATTTGGATTCGGTGCCAACTTGTATGGTACTCAGAGATGCTATTTGCTGACTAGATAAACTCAGAGGAGGGAAAAGAGAGGAGTCATCTGGAACTGTTTCCGAGTCGCAGCCAGAGCCATGAGCTGCTTAATTTCCCCAGCTAGAGCTCTAACTGTGTTGTGGCCCTCAAACCTGTATGGCAGTAATTACAGCCAGACAAAGACCCCAGATTTACTGGAGCATGACACCATAAATTTCAAAACTGTTAATTAAATTCTGCTGTGTTATGCCCATGTGGTTTGAATTCGATCTTTTCTTCTTTTTTTTCCTCTTCTTGGAATGCTCTCTCATGATGTAATCAGGTTGTTGTGGGGACTCTCGCCCTCTTTCCCCTTTTCCCCACCCTGCCTTGTTTGCCCCATTCCTGGTCCCTATGTGATCCCAGGTAACATTTAGGTGAAGCCAGGCAGTAATGAATTGGTTTCATATGAGAGCCAGAGCAAAAGTGTAAGAGCAGAGCAGAAAAATACATTAGTCTGGTTTTATATGTTCCCCTGGGCACTGCAGACACAAACACACACATAGGTGAGATAGAAAGTGAGTGTGAAGTTGTAAAAAGCTTTCAGAATGAGGGAGAACAGCAGTAGTTTCAAGTGTGTTTGTGCTTCGTTTAAAGACAAAAGCTAAAATCAAATCCCAGCTGGCTTTATAGAACAACTAAACTGCAATAAGTCCCATTAAAGGGAATTAATGTTCTATATCTCAGCTGGCAGGTACACCCCTGTGGTCACTAGAGGGCTATCAAAGCCAGCATTAGTAAAGAGCCTTTGCTGCAGTTAATAGTCAGGTGCATTGAACTGATTGTGCGCAGGCTTCTCATTTGTGGTGTTAATAGTGTGTATGTGGAGTATGTGTTACATGATATTACAACCATGTTCAGCTAAGGTGTGTCGCAAAGTGTAATGTGGGTGCATGCGGTCACTCACAAACAGCTTTCCTATCTGTGTGTGTCAACACACGTTGATCTCACAATAAAGTTGTTCCTGGAGATTGGACCTCTTGTTGGATAATTTACCCTTCTCCATGTTCATTGGAAGTAGGTGAAGTTGTTCCAGAAATCCCTGTTCTGCTGCTGCTATGTTGGCAGAGTCACAAATTTTTCACTTGTACAGAGACCACACAAACACACCCTCACTCACACACACACACAAACACACACACACACACACATTGATTTACAGCTCAGGCAGTTGTCCCCCCCAGTCAGCGTCCTGGTGCTCCAGCAGCGCTGTGGGGGGTGGCAAGGCCTCTGCCCTGAAGACTGATTGGTTTCCACTACTGTAATCTGCAGTGGTGGAAAGTAACTAAGTACATTTCTGAACTATACTTGTGTATTTCTATTTTGCACGACATTATACTTATACTTACTACATTTCAGAGGAAAATATTGAACTTTTTACTCCACTGCATTTATCTGAGAGTTGCTGTTACTTGTACACGTCAGTGGCTCCCAACCTTTTTGGTCTCTGACCCCAGAGCAGTGTGTAGTTCAGGCCTCTTGTCACATGGTTTAGAAGTCTTTGAGTTGTTAGTAGTTCCACCATTTCCCCTTTAAACTTCTCAAATGTTTCTAACCCTAAAAGAGGTCAAATTGATTAAAGTTCAGTGAAAAGAAAAAAAATTAATATAGTTTTGTACAACATAACTTCTTCTTCTTCCTTGCCCATCTCACAACTCTTCTGGTTTATTATGTAACCCTTTGGAGAAAGCCAACCTCGAGGCTGGGAGCCACTGGACTAAACTACATAACTGCATTGGTGAAATGCTTTTTACACATGCATCAGTAACAATCACAGGGGACATTCCTCTGCAGAATGCGTATTTCAACTTTTCGTACTTTAACTACATTATATGGAAAATACTTTGTGCTAGATTTTGTACTAAATAGGTCTTTGAATGTTTATTTGCAATGGAATTTTTTTATTTTGCTGTTTTGATACTTTTATGTAAGTGAGGGATGTGAATATTTCTTCCAGCACTGATAACCTGTCAAGGCCACAGATTTAAGAGGCAGGAGAAAATCAATGGAGCTTCTGCAAAATGTTGGTGACATCTTGGCACAAAACTGATTTGAGGTCCCCTCATCTTGCTTTGTCAGTCCAGACGTCTAGACAGGAGAGATGGATTCATTTATACAGGGTGGCAAACCCACCACTGCTGCAGAGGAACTCACCTGGATGATCATACCCCACCCATATATCAAAAAACTCTGTAAACCTAGCACAATGGGGGGAAAAACAGACTGTTATCATCTCTTTTCTTCAGGTGATCAACACTTGGTAAACTGTCCCGGGAGTATGTCAGCGTGGGGTAAACTCAGAAACAATATTTGCCCACAGCGAGCATTCAACACGATGTGTACAGAGCAGCTTTCCCATATTCCTCCTGCAGAGGGTCACAATATGGCAGCTGGGTTTGTTTGCTCAGAAGACTTGTGCTTGAGTGTGGAAAAGGCCTCGCTCTCTGTTTGACACAGAGTTCTCCAAAACACAAAGCACTGCCAATACAAACTCAGAGGGTTTCAGTATTTTATAGTTTAAATATACTGTAAATAGTGGTGGCTTTATGTATTTTAATTGATACATTGTGTTGCGTGTGTGTTTCTGTGCTCTTGCATATGTGTGTGTTCCTCTGACTGGTGGTGCATGAATGAGACCTCATTGGTCACTGGCTTGTGTGTTTGTGTCTGACCCTGTTTGTGAGTTGGAGCCCATGTGTCAATAGGTATTTTTAGCACCACCTCTCACAGCATTGCAATGGCACTCATTTGCACCCCTCTGAATCCTTCCCGCACACCCTCCTCCTCCTCCTCCTCCTCACCCCTCCTCACCCTCCCACCCACCCCTGTCCCCAGCACCTTCCAATCCACCACAACATTCACTCTCACTGGAAGGAGCCAGCAACAGTCTGCTTGAAAGTTTTAAAAGAAGGGAGGGAGAGTTTGAGATCCAGGAGTGGAGACGGGAGGGCAGATCAGACTTAAGTTGCCATGGCGATAAACTTCTCGGGTGTGGCGTTCTAAATTGCTCCAGTAAATTAGTTCAGTTTTGTTTCTCCCTTGGGCTTTGGCCAATTTGAATATTAATTTAAGTAATTAAAGGATAGCTATAATTATATGTCTCTACACATACACACACACAAACACACACACAGACTCTGGGAACATGACATGGCTGTCTGAGGCACCGTTCAGCCAAGTTAAACTACTGTTTAAGACCAGGGGTGTGGAGAGGCTAAACATGTAATTGGTAAAGACAGTAGGGTGCAGGGCCAAACAAAGAAGATCAGAGCACATCCGATGGTGGTTATGGTGAATAATTCCCGAAGCGCTATTGTTAGCAGAGCGGAGAGATGGGAGAAGAAAGGGAGGCCATTCATTCAGCGGCTGGCTCGGACAGGTGAGGAGAGGAGGGGGTAAGGGGGGGAGGAAAAGGGAAGTAAAAATCCTAGAGCGGCTGGAGTGACAGTTTGAACAGGGGGCAACAGTTGTAGAGGAGCCTCCCAAATGCCATAGCAGAGGCTGTAGTCCTCCACACTGTTAGAGTTGTGTGTGTGTGTGTGTGCGTGTCTACAGATGAATAGCAGGGGATTTCTGAAGGGGGGGGGGGGCAACCCAACACCCAAAAAGAGTCTGCATCCCCCCCCTTTCCCTCCCTCCCTCACTCCTCAAGCCATGAGGAACAGGGGGCACAAGTGCGCTGCTACAGCTGAGAGGGTCTCCAGGGACTCCTGACTGTGTGAGGGGGTCATCTGGAACGCCCCCCCCCCTCCCCCGCCCAATGCCGGCCTCCCACCCACCTCAACATTCCCCTGACAACACTGAGCTCATCATACTTCACACACACACACACACACACATCCAGCTGCATGATCACAAGGACACTCCAGGCAGGAAAGGGTTTATCCAGCAGAGACTTCAGTATCTTTGAGAGAGGCTGCATGGTGCGAGCCTACAAATAAATCTGTTAAGTGTGAAAGTACTCGCTTGTATATGTAAGACATGTTTTGGCTTCAAACTGAGAGTCTAATGCTTGAAAAGTGTGCAATTTTCTCTTACAAGATAATTAAAAAATTCAAATTTAGACATAAGAGGAAGGATTATAGGCAGTGGGTCCTTTTGTGACAAAATGATAACACTTCAAAAGTCTTTGTCATCACTTTAAATTAAGTCCATGGTGTACCAGCTTCTAGCTGCATGAGGATCATGGATCTGGGGATGACAGTGTCAGTCAGTCCACTGCCGTAATCTGAGATTAAAGTACATCAGCAACTAATCAATGCATTACAGATATTCATGGTCCCCACATGATGAATCATAATGACTTTGGTGATCCTCTGATTTTTCTCTAACGCCACCAACAAGTCAAAGTTTTCTCTTTTCCTGTGAAATATCTCAACATCTACATGATAGACTGGGTCCAGACTATGTATCCTGATAACTCTGGTGACTTCTCTCTAACGCCACCAGCAGGTCAAAATTTTTATTGGTCCAGTACTTTGTTTCACCTGCAATACCTGCAAACTAAGACCAAGACATTTCCATGAGCTGTATTTTGTGCTAATGAGTAAATATTAGTGTGCTAACATGTTAAACAGAGAGAGTGCTGGTATTTAATGTTAAGTAGCATTGTGTATTAGAAGGACAACAGGGAACAAACAGAGACGACAGACAAGTCAGAAATCTCTGTGGAAAGTGAGAGGAGCTGACATGACCATTTTCCTCACTGAACACCTAAAAAGAGCGCTCTGGGGCTGCGATGCCTACCGTGACCCCACCTACCCAGGAACCTTCCCCTGGAGCAGATGCTGACCCTGCGACCCCTGACACCTCCACCGCTCCCAGATCCTCTCTGGGGGCCAATCAAATACAACCTGCCTCGTGGGCCTGTGACACTGATATTGACAGAGCACAGACAAATCACAGTAAACAGACATGGGGGGGGGGGGTGCATGTGGAGTTGTACGCAGGCTAACATGTGCACACTCTCACACATGGATATGTGTATGTTTAAACCAAACATGGACATGAAGTCACACATGCATGCAAAGAAAGAGAGTATTTTGCGGTAAACTGAGCTGGGGCGCTCTCCGGGGGTTTTTTCTATTGACCATCACAAATCTGACACATTTGTTGGTTTTGAATTTTCTCAGTGAAAAAGACACTGCCAGAGATGTTTCAGAGGGTAGAATGCTTGGTATGTGGTTTTACGCCGGTTCCCAACATACTGCAAGCTTCGCATTCTGCAACTGATCTGTGTTGTCTGAATCCTGCAGCCCTGCACAGCTGTCAGACCATGACAGGGGGTGGACAGGCTGCCCGTGTATGTGTGTGTGTTGTCTCATGAAATACCTTTCAGTTGAACACTTCCATTTCTAATTCAGATGTTTGTGTTTTTTGACTAAAGTGATGTCAGAGATGTGATAAATTCAGGCTGTGTATTCACAGTGACAGGCAATAGATCATCTGTCATCCCTCCTGAATAAAAGCTTTGGATGAAAATGGTAATTTTCTGCCGCATGCAATAACCTTTTTAAAAAAGTAAATACTTTCTTTTAACTTTTAGCACACTTTTCTCTTGTTGAAAACCCCCTTTCTTTGTCTTGACGGACCATTGATGTTTCAGGCAACTCATTCTTTTTCCTTTTCTTTATCTTTCCTTACCTATCGCACCATGTGCTTTCTTGTCCTTGCTGACTCATAAGTGCAATACAACTTTTTTTCTCCTTCCGTTCATCTCTCTCTCTCTCACCAAGTGAATTCCTCACAGGATCAGACCTGCTTTTTATGCTCCACTGGTTTTCACTCAAAGTGAGAAGAGAGAGAGAGAGAGAGAAAGGGGGGGGGGCTTGCTTTGTGACAACAAACCAAAAAGTCTGTGGAGGAACTGAGCACATTTTGTTGAAAAAAAAAAAAAAAAAAAAAAAACGGGAGAAAAAAATTTGAGAAAGGATCAGGGCAAAGAGAAAGTGAGACACAAAAAGAATAGGAGAGAGGATGTATGGGGAAGAAAGGAAATAATGTTGAAAAAGGTCATAATTTCTGCCAGGGGATTTGCAGTTGCCCAGACAACGAACAAAGCAGAGCCAGCTGGACTATGTGCACAACAGAAAGGGCTGAAAAGAGAAGGGAAAGGCTCTGGGGAATGAAAGAACAAGAGCTGAGAATTACTGTGCTCATCAGCAGAATAATTTCTGGGAATCAGTTAACATTTTGCCAATGAATGTCATGGATAATAACTCTCAAATATCCACAACGATTTCTTCATTATCCTTTTAACTTGAACTTACCTTCACTATTTTTATATTGTTCAGAATTATTAGAAAATAAAAGTTTTGAAAGAGAAGCAATATCTGTATGAAACAGACTCCAGAAAGGCAGGAAACATTAATAACTCATGATAGCATTGTGGTTGAACAGAGAGGAAACTCTGATCACAAGGTCATGTTTTATGTAAAGGACTGAGGGAGGGAGGTTTAACCATTAAACACAGAGACAGAGGGGTGTTATGGTTTGGTTTAGCTCTGAATTGAAAAGTGGTGAGAGAATGTTAATGATATGCAGAGCAAACGAGGCCAGGCCAGATGAAAGTCCAGCTAAAGTCTGTATAAACACAAAGAAACTTGGAGAGGGAGAGGCAGAAGGAGGGAGGGAGGGTGAAGGGGTGAGGATGGGGGAGTGGGGGTGAGGGGGTCGGTTGGAATTAGAGGTGGCCTGAATGGGGCAAACACAGAGGAAAAATTCAAGACTAAGAGCAGAAATTCCTAAAAAATCTTTTGAGAATTAACTGTCATTTAGAAAATATGTTTGTATTTGTGTGCATGAAGGCAGAATCTCCCTCTGCCGTCATTATTTCAGCCAAAAGCATGTGACTTACTGGATACACAATGAGATGATGTGTGCATATGTGAGTTTAAACATTCCCAAGAGCGCTCAGACACACAAAAAGTGAACTTTCGGCAGCGGAGTGTATCAGCGTTCTCTTCCCTGTTTATCCAAGGTGGAGCTCAGAGTGTGTTAAATGACCTCTATTGTCCCTCTGACTGCTGATTGAGCACCAGCTAAAGTTTCCCTCCTCTCGATCGGGCAAGAACCAACACATACAGTAACTGCTGCTCAGCCATTTCTTTTCAGCCTGTCTCTGTCTGACCTGTTCAACTTTAGATGAAATTTCAGCGTAAACACGCGAACATGTGGCTCTTTTAAAACATGAATTCCCATCTCACCCCTGCCTTGCTTCAGGGTACCATATCAACAACTCTCCTGGTTCCAGCACCATTTCAGTGTTTTACTGCAAACCCTTCAATCTGAGTCATTATAGCCCAGGGCCAGTAATGGTATATAGTTACACCACCACTCCTCTGTAATAAAGTTTCCTTTAGAGATAAATACTAAGGCACAGTGCTGTGGGTCTACATTACAGGTGCTGAGAGGCAGAACAGACTATTCGAGGAGTTTACATGTTTATATTAAAGAAGAAAATCTGGTTTAGAACAACACAGTAACATTTTCTAACATGCAAAGGGTTAACAAGGTGAAACAAGCACTCTGCATGCTGCTGTATCATGTATCATATTCCCCTAATCTCAGCGTTGCTGTAACAAAGAAACTCCCATCGCCCCCTTCACATTGAATTTCATTCTACAGTGTTGTTAAGGTCACAGCTCCCGCCCACAGGAGACTCTGATTGGACCGTGTTCCCGTTGGGCTATTCAATCAGACACCTTGCTCGGAGCTGTGATTGGTCGCAGCCGGTGCAGTTATGTAAATGAGCACCTGGTGGCGCCTCCTGGCCGGGGCTGCAGAGCCCGGACTGAGGTTTGGAGCAGCAACCACGACTAAGAGGTTTAGATTCAGTAAAGGGGCCGAGGCGCAGGGATCCTGGACGGTCTCTTCTCGCTTATTTTACATTTCCCTTCACTGTCGACAAGTTTTGTATATACAAAAAAAAAAAAAACTATTCATCCCATGAGTGTTAAGTGAAAGTCTGACTGCGAGTGTAATTATCAACCGGTGTGCTCAGCAAGTGCGGAGTATTTTGTTGTTTTCAGAGTTTTGACAGAAGTCGTTCGCTGAGCGCAACAACTGCCTCGGAGCTCAGTTTGGATTATTCGGCGGACGTGTGTCGTTCAGGGCAAAAACACAGCTTTACCTCGCTCCATACAGACTTCACCTAAAAGTCTGGACCGCTGTCAAAGCGCACTTCTCGGCGTCTTTTAGGTAAGTGCTGCCAAACTCCTCTAAAAAAAACCCTCCGCGCGCCTCTCCTCCGCGCGCACTTTACTCCATAATAAGCGACTATAATAATATTGCAGTGGATATTTCCAGCTGTCTGTGTGTATGTCTGTGTGTCTGTCTGCCTGCCTCTCACTCTGCGGTTTGGCGTCTGTGAGTCTCGGCGTGAGGCGGGCACGGCAGCCCTGCCTGGACGCCGGCCACTGGGGCTGTTGGGGAAGGTGTAACGTTGCGCCCCCGCGGGGTCTCTCCGCACGTTTGTGTGGCAGATACATTGTGGCATTTACCGACAGCGTGGCTGAAATATTCTGACGGTGTACATCATAGTCGAGTCTTATTGCAAACTGTGCCGTTCAACATCTTACTAAATGTGGGTCCTTGGCAGCAGAGGAAACATTGCTCTGAGTCCTGATTTGTGCCATGACTAATGCTTTCACAATGTTTATATTCACTTCATACTTTCTAAATGGGCTTCATCGTTTCAAATCTTCACCCAGACTCCTGTCCACTAACTCTCTAAACTGTTACATGGGTTTTGTTTAAGTTGTCACAAGTCGCTCCCTCCTCCTCAACCTGTTAAACTCATTCTCCTTTGGCTTTTACATCGCACCTCATTCACCAAACCTCACAAGTTAAACAAAAGTCATTCTTCTTGGCATGTGGGAGCTTTAAAACTGAGGCCGCCCTGATGAATGGCTCAGTAAAATGTCTAATGTTAAGGATGACCTCCACACACCCAGGTGGTGGTCATCACACAGATCATTAACCCCTGCGACCTCACAGCACCTCCACTGAGACCATCAGATCTGGTTTCTTTCACCTTGGGCCTGACATGAGGTGCTGGTTCTTTGGGGAAGGAATCAATCACCAGAACCAGAGCTGAAATCAGCACAAGGCAAAGGCCTGGCACCGGAGGGGAGAATATTTCAGACCCTGTGGATGAGCTGCTAGAAGGTTTGGACTTTAAACAGCATATACACTCATTGTTTTGATGAGCCAGAAGAAAGAGTGAAATCAGGCAGTGTAATAAATGATCCTCAGCTTTTCTGAGAGCAGGGTGGTGAAGAAATCAAGGGGAAGTTATACTCAAAAACTGCATATTTTAGCTTTCTGCCTGTTTATTTGTGTATGGCAGAGAGACAGCAGGAGAGAGAGGTGAAAAATGCGAGTGTGATTGCATATGTTTCTGTTGCCAGCTCGCCCCTGTGAGTTTGTGCACGCTTCTGTGCTTGCAGGGAGGCGGAGGTGGCCTGATGGAGGAGCTAACAATGGGCTTCAGTGGGTGTGCAGTGCAGCGGGCAGTCACCTTTCCCACCGCATGAATTACGGTACATGTGGGTAGTCTGTTGCCCGGGGCGGGGGGTGGGGTGGGGGTGGACTGAGCAGGCAGTCCAGAGGAGATGTGGCATTGTTAGACTATTGGGAGGAGGAGGTTGGTTGGTGTGGCTCCAAGTGCTATTTGCCAAAAGATAGAGAGGTAATAAATGGCCATTTTTTTCTCCCCGTCCCGCCCTCTTTGCTTCTGTAGCAAAAGCAGCAAGGAGTGTTGGTATACAGTCCCTCACGGCAAACACTGGTCTGCTGGATCCCTCGGTTAATGGGCATCTGGCTGCTGATTCTCCCTGAGCATCCCACGAGAGCCATTGGCCCTGCAAAGCTGCTTTTTATCAGCTGTACAGTCCAGCAGAGGAGACGCAGAATATATTAAATAGTTGGATAGACCAGTTATGTGAGTATAATTGTGAATACACAGCCTTGCAGGAACAGTTTTTTGTTATTGATTTGTCTTTGTCATGGCAGGCTTAGGAGAAAATGAAATTAAATATAATTTGTGTGGAAGTATGCACAGAGCAAAGTAATTTGTCTGACAGCGTCTGTGAAACGGCTGCTATTTGTTTTGCTTCGCTCTTTTGAGATTTTAACAATCATCAGTAAAAGTCTTTGGAGGCTGTTATGTACGAAACAAGAGAAAAAAGTGATCTGAGGTTTTGTGTTATTGCCGTTGTTTTGTGATTGAAAACACACAGATGCCTGCATGTGCGCAGGCTTACACAAACACAGAAGCAGTATCTGGTGTCTACAGTGGGAACACTGGTTTGTCTATGCTGGTTGATCATTGACCTCAGTCTGTTGTCCCCTGTCTGGCTCATTGTTTTGATGGGAGCCAGTGCTTTTTCACTCTTTGTGTTTCTGGTTGTTGACCATTCTGAAAAGACTTTTAGCAGGTGGGTACAAATTCAAAATCCAAAGGCAAATCCCACAGATTGACTGAAATGCATGCTTTGCACAGTTGCCTGGTGTTTACAGCAGTGTGGCCAATGTGGCCAGTTAACCACATGAAAGAGTACAATGATGATAGTGGTGTTTTCAGTCTTTTATGTGACTTCTCTCACAGTGATCGTGTGATAGGCAGCAGCTCCACTAAAATTCTGTGTCGGGTCGTAATTGGCTCCCGACAGACTGAGCGGGAACCTCAAGGCCAGTAGAAGAATTCATTTAAGTCCAAATACACGACACGGTTACTTGCCTCCCCTCTCTCCGCTCCCCCCTTCTAATCGTAAATGAAACCAATTTGAAGGCAGGACTCCACTGTCCACCCTGTTTTCCTAAACCAATTTCCCCTCAAGTCTAGACAGTTGGACTTTTCAATTGCTTTTGCCGTATGTGTGGTCACATGCACGGCGAGCCTAACGTGACTGTCAGAGAAACAAATTCATCGTGTAATGGGCGGTGACACTTCAAAGCGGGATCCAGGGTGTTCTCGGGCTTTGGTTGTCAGTGAGCTCTCGAATCTCTACTTGATTTCCTTGAGATTCTCTATGAATCTCAGAAGTCCTACCTTCTTTCACATCAGCCCTCCCCACTCCTTCAGCCTGACTTCATCCCCCCACCCCACCCCTGTCACATGACATCCAGCATACCTTTGATCCCCTAATTGATCATTCTGGCAATCTGTCTCTCTCTTTCTCTCTGCATCTGACATGGAACGCAGATTCTCCTTCTTCATCTTCTATCTCCCCATTCCCTTTGAAGCAGCACTAGATGTTTCATTT
The DNA here is from genome assembly GCF_001640805.2 of Lates calcarifer. Taxonomy (NCBI): domain Eukaryota; kingdom Metazoa; phylum Chordata; class Actinopteri; family Centropomidae; genus Lates; species Lates calcarifer. The sequence continues at coordinate 9,851,890 of NC_066847.1, read as the reverse complement.
ATCCTCCTCCAACCTTCCCCTGCTCATCCATCTCATCCCCAGCCTCCCTTCTCCCGTCGTCCCCGAGAGTGTCCTCATTTATCTGTTTGCTCTTCCTGCCGTGGTTAGATAGCAGTGTTGCTGTGTGGACATAAGGAGGGTGATATTTTTGCTGCTCAGGTTTCCTCAAAGAATTTGCCACAGTTTCTTTATCAAGGTATCTCAGAGTCAGACTATGACTGCATGCCTCATTTTACTTAAGGAACCAACATAAATGCTTCACTGCATATGTCCCAGAATTAAAGGTGCCCTTTTTTTAAATTGCTAAAATGAATGATATAATTCATTAACCTTAGGCATTTGGCAGAGTCATTTTTTTACAAGACAAAAGTACAAAAAACTTGGCAAGTAATACCTCCCTAATCTATAATTTCTCAACTGTAGTAAATGTTTTATGACTGAGATTTTATTTCGCTCCCACAACCCTGTCAGGCTTTGATGGACAGTTTTTAAAAAATGATCGAAATTGAAGCAGCAGAAACAGAGATAATGGCCTTTTGCTTTTATTCCATGCATTCGTACTCCTAGTCAAAGCTTGGCGCCTACATTACCCACAATGCAGCTGAACCACCACCAGTTCAGTTGGAGATTCTGCATGTTCTGCTGGTAGAGGCTAAAGTAGCCACAAGCTGCTAGCCTCAAGCAGAGATTTAGGGGCAGAGGTCTGATGAGCTCACGTCTCTCTAACTCCACACCCCCTAGATATGTTTTCAGTTTTCAAACTTGTAGTCTTCAGCTGACATTGCCTCAAGTGACATCACTTAAGGGAATTTATCAGACTTTTATACAACCTTTTTTTCGAGGTGCAGTAGTATGCCCGAGACCTGTAAACAGACTTTAATGTGTAAAGTTGATGAAATTCCCCTTTTAAATCTTCTGATGCTGTTAGTTAATGATCTGATTTGAAAAAGACAATGTTTCAGTGCTAATGCTGAAACCCAACTGTGAATCACATCCGAATCACATGTTCCGTCTCGCCAATAACTGGCAGCTGAAGTTATCGCTTCTGGGGAAAAAAAGCCTATGAAAGATTGAAACTCGCAAACTTAAAAGCCAACGTCTGTTCTCTCCCTCTTTCTTTCTTTTCAGTTTTTTTTTTTCATCTCCGTTCAAATCCTCACACCATGGTGGTGTTTTCACCTCGGTTGCCAGCACACACTGTGCCTCTTGTGGCTCAGTATACCACTAATAATTGCCAGTGGCTTCTGGCAAAGTAAGTTCCTTTGGAAACCTTGTTGGAACATGGAAGAAAATTGTGTTCATCATCAAAGCTTACCTTCTTCCTCTTCAATATGTCTTCTCTTCATATGATGAATTTGAGTTGTAACAACATCCTCGTTGGGTGGATGGGGGTGGGGGGGTGGGTCTGTCTTTCCCTCAGAGGGGTTTTAGAGGGGCACATTAGCATCAGGAAACAGTTGTGTGATGTGTAATTTACCTCTTTTCAGGAGGCTTTTTTCTGCCAAGAGGGAGGAGGAGGACTGCAAATGTGATAGAGGTATCAGCCTGCGCCCGAGGCTTTTAACAGAGATGGATTTTGTGTGTGTGTCTGTGTGTGTGTGTGTGTGTTTACATGTATGGCTGAGATTTTAGCAAAGCCCAGACTTTATTTTAATCAGGTCACCACAAATTTTGGATCCTAATTTGTTTTTTTGCAAGTGATTTTTTTGTTTGCTTGCTGCAGTAGCTAAACATCAAACAGCTCATAGATGCCAGAAAAGATTTTCTCTCTGCTCAGCTGTCATTCATTAGAAATGAGACGAAGACATCTGTTAGAGGGCTGTTCTAGGCCAGACTGTTTTTCTCACTTTGACTCAAAATGCTGAGTCTCGTTGAACTCATTCCTGTTTGACTTGATCTCTCTCTCTCTGCTTTTTCACCCTGCTCCGTTCTGTTTCTCTCTGGGCCATCCCTCTTTCCCTCCATCCCTCTTTTCCCTTCTCTCTGTTTCAATAGCTGCTCGCTAGATGAATAATTCTCACCGTCCTGTGGGCAAAGAGTCGCCTTTGTCCCACGCTTGCTCTGTCAGTCTCTTAGTTCAAATACTGGAGGGAATTTTCCTCAACCGTGGCATTCTTCTGTCGGTCTGTCTGCCTGTGTGTGTGTCTGTCTGCGGCCGTTTTCTCTCTGCCCATTGTGAGAGTAGCACTGTGCTGTCACATGCCTCTCCTTTCTCCTTTCACCTCATCCTCCCCTCTGCCTCTCACTTGTTCTCTGACAGGTGGCATCGAGACTGTGCAAATTGAATTCAGGGAATTGGGCTGCAGTTTGCCATTGCACCACAGCCTTGAAAGGGCCTCAGCATCAAAACTAGAAGCAGAGATGCACACAGTACACTCAGCTGCCATGCTGTCATATTAACATGATAATGCTACCACATACCTGCTAGATTCTCATTATGATTTTCACACCCACGCTTCAACTAAGGTCAAACTCTGAATTAATCTCTCCTCACTGCAGCCGTGAAGCCGTTAACTTGGGTTCACTTTTAGCATAGGAGAGAAAGGTCTTTCAGTAATTTACTCTCACCAGAAAGTGAAATGGCACTCCTTTCATTCCAGTTGAATTATACAGTGAAAGAAAAAGAGCAGAGGACAGTTTAACTACATGTACTGACATGTATGAAGCTTCAAGCCCTGAGAACCAAAACAGTGTTCCAGTTACTGTCAGTCAAACCTGGTTTCCCAAAAGAAATTAGAACAAACTCTCTTCTAGTGTTTTTCCTTTGCATGCACAGGAACGAGGACTTGACTCTTTGATTCACACATTGCAGCTAATAAACAGCCGACTCTGTGTAGCTCGTGTTGATTGCCAGAGGTGCTAATAAGGCCTTCACTTTTTGTTATGCTCTCTGTTTGTCTTATTTCAGCTTTCACAGAACACCATCTTTTGATTTATTGTAGTTTACTCTTTGTTGTTGTACATATGGTGAAGGCAGTCCACCTATTTCTTGGGCGTGTGTTGTTGCTGTTCATGTCTGATCAGGCTTCTTTCCTTTTGATTGCTTCTGCAGATGCCATAATATTGTAGCACTACCGGCACCTGCTCTGTATGAAAAGTGCCCTGAGATAACTTCTGTTATGTTTCGGTGCTATATAAATAAAACTGAATATTGTATTTGTGCTGCAGGCCTGCAGCTACATCAACAAGTTTCTACTTGGTTGCTGCTTTGTGTTTTTATTTGTAGCTCACTTATTCTTGTGAAGATTGGCAGAAAACAAACCGGCAAACTTCACCTTTTTGCAAACATTTCACAAACTTTTGATTGGCACAAAGGCTGGACAGATCAGCTGTCAAAAATTAACATTACCAGGAACAATATGAGCAATATACAAGCAACATTGCTTTAAGAGCACAGAGACACTGTGATTCTGGATGAACTGTATTCTCCAGAAAGCCAATTAGACAAATGGACCTAGTTTGTGAAGGCAAGACCCCAATTTTTACCATTATTGTAATGTAGCATTTGTAACATTCAGCCTGTTTAAAGCTTTTAATGAGGATGAACCAGGAAACAGAACCTATTACTGGATTTTAGAGGCTGATACAAAAATCCATATTTGAGAGTTTAAAGAGTCTGATAAAGACACACTGGCTGGTTGATTCTAAACTCGACCAGAAACCACTGAACAGTATCTACAACAAACATGTACAATATAACCTGACACAGCCTCCCCCTCTCTGGCCGTAGACACAGAAAAGTTCCCACCTCCACCAGACTTTTGTTACTTATTGTTTTTGGTTTAGTGCTACCCTGTGCTTTTGAAGGCACTGTGATCTTGGATACATGGATATTTTGTGTATTTACAAATTTAATCTAGTATAGATGTGTGTGTTTTTTGGCTGTAATGTTTGCCACCTCCACAAATGAAGCTCCCACCAGAAGAATAAAACTCTTTTGGCTTTTGTGTTTCTCAGTCAACCCATCACGCAACAGCCAACAACAAAAAAATAACAAACCAAAAGAAATTGTTATTCTGGCTTCAAGCTTGGTCTTTGTCCTCACACTTACAAATAAACTTGTGTGGCTGCTGTTGATGAAGGCATTCTTCACTTGCCAGACCAGCCTGTGGTAATCAGTCACCATTTGTCTCTGTCCGACATGCAGATATGCTGAGCAATGCTGCAACTGGTATGGACTGAGGGGCCAAGTGGACCTGGCGCCAAGTATAAAGTAGACAGCGAGAAGGGAAAAGATGGAAGTTTCACTGCTTAGTTATGATTTATTTCTGCGTTGTGTAGCCGCATGCTAATGAACCTGACATTGTTACATTCATTTTTTTACCTGCTTGTGCACTACTTGCACTGGTTCATGGTCTCTGCTAAACTATCACCAGTGTTAGCTTGTGAATTAGATTTGTTATATGCTGTGTTGTTGAGCAGCTTTGCTTTATGATACTTCACTGATGTGCCTGTGACACCAGAAAAAGTGTGTTTTGAATTGGGTATTTTTTGTGAACGCTGAGCTGTCTTAATGAGTCATTTGATGTTAAGAACAAGTAAAGTATTCCTGGAAACATGCTTTCATTTTTACAATCCCCTTACCGTGCTGTTTTCACCGTGATTCACCCCCTCCTGAAGTCATCTTTCGGTTAGATGCTGCACTTTCTCCTTTTCTTGTTGCTGCCGTTTAATTTGTTTTTCTGACTCGTCCGCTGTTGCTGTCTTTTCCGTCAACTCTTATTACCTTGTTAAAGTGACTCATCCCCACTTCCCTCGTTCTTCCTCAACCTGTGGTCAGACTAAGTAAAATCAGATTCCTTCCTCATGACTGGAACTTCCTTGTATAGATGAATATTGTGACACACAGCTGTACAATTTGATGACCAGTGTATGACCAACACTATGAGCAACAAAAGGGCACAACACCAACATCCACTGTTACTGCAGGGAATTATTAGAAGTGCACTGTCTGTGTTTTCAGAGTAAATGTCTCCAGCCTGCCTGCAGTTTACATCCAAACTAGCTGAGGGAGGTTGTGGTTGTTTCCCTGCTTAGAGTGAAGAAAATATTACACTGAGTGATATTTTAATATTTAACCAAAGTAAGCTGAAGGCAATTCTTTCAAGATATGGAAAAAAAAGAACCCCCTGACAGATTTGTGCAGCCAAACAGCTTATGTCTGCCCTTGGAGTGGAGTCTTCAGTAAAAACAAGGAAACAGTGGCCCTGCAGGGATCAGCACTTCACTCACACCATCTCTGAGTCACACAGGAACAAGGCTGTTTGTACAAGAGCCATCATATGACCTTGTTTCTCACCCTTCAAAGTGTTGTGAAGATTGAAGATTAATTCGCTCTTCCTTCTCTCCAGGACACAGAGGGTAGTAGCGCGTACAATCTCACCAGCTTCCTCACACGCTGACGGAAATCCAAAACAAAGAGCTCACTACTCCCGTCTCCCCTGCGGCCATTAGTCATGTCTAACTGAGGCGGCGTGTTACTCTATCTGGCCACGGTTACAGACTTCACACATGGTCTATGTATGGAACAAAGATGTTAAAGAATCAAGGCTCAAAAGTGTTGAATGTTGCAAATCATATGCATTACTACATTATTGCTGATTTCCCCAAAACAAGCAGCACATTTTTCGACAAGTAATCAACATGTGGTCATGCAAATGAGAGCAAGGGCTGTTTTTAGCATGCAGGCGGTGTGGCTCAAGGTCCAGACTGAAATATCTCAATGACCACTGGATGTATTGTCATGAAATTTCATACAGACATTCAGAGGATGAATTGTAATGACTTTGGTGATTCCCTGATTTCTCCTGTAGAGCGAGCATGAGGTTGACATTAATGGTTTTGAGAGAAATACCTCAACTGTTATTGGATGAATTGCCGTGAAATGTTCCCCATAATCTTTGGTTTTATTCATTTATGACCAGATACTTGCAAAACCACTGACATTCCCATCAGCCTCAGCTGTACTCTGAACTGTGTTTAATCCTGATTAGCAAATGTTAGCATGCTAACACACATGGTAAACTGCTAAACATCAGCATGTACTCATTGTGAACAAGTTAGCATGTTTACATTAGCATTTAGCTCAAAGCACTGCTGTGCCTAGCATGGCTGTTTTCCATGCATAGTCTATCACAGCAAACATGATGATATCAGTAGCAGTAAACAAGAAGAAGAGAGAATGGACTGTTCTACAACTCTCATTCAATGACAATTGATTTTAAAATTGGCTGCTAAGAATCGTGGCATTCAGATTGTTTGTTATGCAAAACCAAAACAAAATCGGAAATGGAATAATAAGCAAACATCGCTGCTGTAAAATGCATAGATGTCAATTTGCTAAGGTTGCTTCTCAGCAACTTGAATGTTGATCATGTAACTGTGACAGAAACAAATGGACTAAATATTGGCTATGATTGATTACCTCTCTTAAGTTTCAAGCCTCTGCAAGCTGATTTTTATATTGCACTGACACACTGTAACTAATGGCTGCCTAGAAGGTAGAAATCACCCCCCAAAAAAGCCTATATGTTTAGATATGCTTTAGAAAATGGTCAGCAGTGATGTAAAGCATACAACGTTTGCAGTTAATGAGCTAAAAAATGCAGAACCACCTGAGCAATCCTTTAGGTCACTGCTGACATTTGGACTGGCTTTATTATACAACTGGAAAGAATAACGAATGCTAACATTTGCTTCCAGCACGAGGGGCCTCTCTAGAAAAGACGCTAACCAGTGCCAAGGCAGTCTTGCCATTTTTTTCACTGAAGCAATCTAATTATAGAGACTCTGGCAAGCTATCTATAATGATGCAATGGTCGCTAACTAAAAAAGTTCTCTTGTAAGTCTCTCTGCTCTCGACTCGATCTCTCTTGTCGGTTGTGTTTCGTTCTGTGGGACAGAAACAGCAGCTGCTCATAAGTATTCATTAGTCCTGCTCGTGGATTAGCTGAGACAAAATGTGAGAGTGTAGATTGGGCTCCACACTGTGCTGCCTCCTCCAGAACACAGCGGGCCCTTCTCTCTCTCTCTCCATGAGCACTAACCACAGCTGTTTGACAACACTTGACTTTTCCAACAACAATGTTCTCAGATGGCTGTGGCCACTTTTGTTCCTGCTCGCCGAAACACTTGTCTGGCTTTCTTCCCCTGTTCATAACGTCTTTCTGCAGCATGTAAGATAAAAGCTTGTTCCCGCTTTTTCCCTTTTATTGACGAGACAGTGATGAGAAGCTGTCGAGGATAATGTTTGTTGACACGGCGGTGGTTGTTATGGTGATTGCCTTGGATTTGCGGCCGCAGTCATCAGATTCTCAGCTCTGATTTTGCACACGCAGCTTAGTCCAGTAAGCTCCATACTTTACCATTTTGTCATCTGGCATATGCGCGCACATACTTACTCATTTGGACGACTTGTGTGTTTTTCTGCAAAGGAAAAAAAAAGATGTGAGCCTCTCTTTCTCTCTCTGTTTCTCTCCCCACTTGGAACACATGCACCATGGATCGGTTGCGTTGTGTCTCCCATTCAGGACAGCTGCACTGGCTGGCTCTCCCTGAGATCTCCTCTGTGCCTGCATACGCACCCCATGTACCCATGCATACACACACACACACACACACTGTGAGGCCATAAGTCACCCTCTCTACACCGCCTCCCTCCTCCCAAATACACATATGCACATGTACCCATGTCATCGCTGCTCTTGTTCCACCCGTCTCCGCCCTGAGCTAACTCTAATATTCACTCTGTTTCTATACATTCTATCTCCCTGCCTCCCCGCACTAACCCACCCCACCCCCACCCTCTTCCCCTCGGCTCTCCGATCTTCTGTCACTACAGCTGTGTGTCAGCTGTCGGCCTGTCCAAGACTAGTCAGAGATGAAGCCGAAACACAGAGGGTCTACAGGGAAGACGGCCTGGACCCTCTGTCTCTCCCAGCTGTCACTCCCACTTCAGACTTCCACTTATCATGAGGTTTCTTTCCTCCCTCTCCCTCCACAACTGGAAGTCTTCCTCACACACATTCAAAAGTAAAATATGCACAAGGGATAGAGCTCTGAAATGTGCTTATTTTTTTCTTTGATTCACATTCGATTGGTAAAATTATGTTGGTGTTGTCAGACAAAAAGCACAAAATACTGTTGTAAAAGCACTCAGTTGAGAGTTTGTTATATACTAGCTGAAACTAATGCAGTCTATAGCAGACTTGCAGTAAACTCATAAGGGCTATAATGATCAGTATTTGTTGACATGTTCCCTTTTGTATTGATGAGGAAAACTAAATAAACTAAATATTTAATAATACCTATACTTATAAATAATACCTCTCCATATTTTCCAACACCATGAACTGCTGCCTCTGAAATGATCATTTACTGCAGGACTGTTTTAGTAGACTGCATTAGTTTTAGCTAGGTGTATTTAATAAACTGACATGGCTCTTTAAAGTCATTCAAAAAATGTCTGTGATGTGGTGTTATGAGCGAGTATGATTTACTTTACGCTACACTAGCACAGACCACGTTTGCGTGCCCATTTACTCAAAATACTTTAATATCTGTCCTTCTGTTCTCTCGCACTCATTGGTTTTCATTTCTCCAGTCTTACGGCTTCAGCTGTTTGTTATTTATTCCAAACAAGCATCTCCAACCGGGTGCTCCAGATATGCTCCCTCATATTAAGAGAAAGTAGGTTTGAAATCACTAATTTGGAGAAATGATTGGTATTTCAAATACAGAAGAAATAAAATGATCTGGGAGTAAATGGGGCTGGCTAATTATACCATCTTCAATTACCAAGCTGTTTGTACCCTTTCTAAAGGCAGCAAAGTGTTATTGTATCACGGCATTCTGCTGCCAGAGAGAAAAACAAATTAGTGAGTGAAAGTGGCCTTTGTTATATGGCTTTGTGCTTGCTCCTCTGGGGTCTGGTCCATTCCTGAGCTCTGCACGCAAAACGTTGAGATACAAATGGCTGTGAGACATGCTACGTGCCTTGGACTAGAAGAACTTGATTGAGAGAGTTGAGTTATTGATGGAGATGATGAGTGTGTGAGCTCAGCAGCCTCAGGCTAGAGCTGTATGTGTATGTGTTAATGTATACGTACGTGTGAAGATTAAAATCATTTGTGGTCTGATAACAGTTGGCACAGACAAGAATCCTAATGTGGATCTAAGCCTAAATATTTCTCTCTCTCCACCCAGGTATGCCTGTGGTCATCAGTGTGTCACCGGACAGGTAACCATGTGTGTTGCTGCTGTCATGGCCTTGCCTTTACTGCGGCTGTTTCCTGTCACTGTCGTCACAGTCCTGGTGGCACTGGTGTCATCTTCAGAGGAACATGAGTGGCACTTTAACCCAGGTAGGATGTCAAATACATACATGCAACAGAGAGAACATCTTTTTCTTTGACTGTTGTTTTTCACCCAAAAAACTGCCACTTTTGAAACAGCTTGGCACATTTCAAGGTTTATTTTATTCCAACAAGCTCAGACATGGTTGCATTTTTAAACCCCTCGCCTCCTTCCTCCCCTCTCCTCTTCCTGTCCATGGGCGGTGCACTCGCCTGCCCCGCTGCTCCGACATTCTCCTCACATTCTCAGATCAGTAAGGCTCATTCTCCGTCCGCTATCAACAGGCTATCCTGTGTCCTCTCCCTGTCTGCCAGCCAGTCGTGTGTAATAGGAGAATGAGATAGCTGCCTCCCCCACCCCCTCCACCCTCACCCCCTGGCTCGTCAAGACCGCTAATGCACAGGCAGCTCATGAAAGTGTCAGTCAAAATGTCGGGGAAGGGAGCGCATGAGGGGTTGGTGAATGTAAGCCAACCAGGTGTAACCAGAGGAGACTTGTTTGCATTGCGGTCAACCTTGTGACTGCAGCAGCTAGACTGTGAATGAGAGTAAGGCTGCAACCACTGACTATTGTTCTAATTATACTCTGATTCTGCAGTCTACAAATAATTTCCAATAGCTCAAGGAGACGTCTTGAAAATGGTTTGTTTTGTCCGATAAACAGCTCAAAACTCAAATATATTCAATTTGTGATGTTGGAAAAAAACAGCAGAAAACAGCAAATCCTCACTCAAACTTCAACAAGTGAATATTTGATGTTTTTGCTTTACAAATTACTTGAATGACAGATCCACATTAGAGCTTACACAACAGCTGATCACCTAATTGATCAGGTGATTGACAACACATTTATTGATGGTAGAGTTATCTCCAAATGCTGTTGTGCTGTCTCCATGGCACTGGTCCAGACTGAAATATCTCAAGTGTCAGATGGATAGTTGTGGAGCTCTTGGAGCGTTAGGATGAATTGTAATAACTTTGTTGACTTTTCATTCAGCGCCATCATCAGGTCAACATTTGAGCTCCCTCAGTTGTGACCAAATATCTGTGAAAGAAACAACATGCTCATCAAGCTCAGCTATACTTTGTGTTTACTGCTAATCAACTTCAATGATGAACATGGTAAACGTCATACTGCTGCTGTGCATAGCCTAACAGAGCAACTAGCAGGGCTAGACTCTTGTAGCAAAAACTCATTTCAGCTTCTCAGTTGTGAGGATTTGTTTTGTTTCTGTATCTAATGTGACTGTAAACTGAATATTTTAGGGTTAAAACAAGTGAATTGAAGGCGTCATCTTGGACTCAAAGATTTGTGATCGAGAATTTTGTGATTTTTCATTTTATGGCCAAGTGATTAAGTGTTTAATTAAAAAAAAAAGGTTACTGCTCAATTAATCTATAATAGACATAATCATTAGTTGCTGCCCTAATTCAAATAGTTGTGGATTAATTGTTTATTGAATAACCATTTGATTTATGGACCATTCATGTCTGCGATAAATGAAACTAGGATTTGTAGTGAGCTCAATGGAAAAGAAACATTTATAGCTAGATGAACAGACTGTGGCACAACACATAAACACAGACACCCACACATTTTGTCTTGTATAAAGAACTGAATCAAGTTGGGCAGTGTGAGCAGGAAGGTTTAGTGTGTGGGCTAATGTTTTATGAAAAATGACAAAAGAGACGGTGAAAGCAGAGGACACTGAGGGGGACGGAGACAGAGAAAGATTGCAGATGGCAGTGTGTTGACTGGCAATGTGTGATGATGATGATGATGATGTAATGAAATGGGCACCTGTCCGCAGGGCGTGGATGAATTGTGTATGTGTACGTGTGAACTGTGTGTATGTGTGTGTGTGCGAACGTGTGTGTCTGCTGCACCCATTGGGGTTTTTAGGGTTTGTCATGCAGCCCAACATTCCTGTCCACTGACTCATTGACAGAAACTGAGTTAGACGCCCCCCCACCTCCACCCCCGCCTCTTTCTGTCACCCTCAGCCTCCATATCACTGTCAGTACCCCTTTCCACTTTATCACTACCCAAAGCCTCTCACCTCCCCCTCCACCTCCACTGCCTCCTCCTCCTCATGACTGACTTCAGAGTGGATAGCTGAGTTGTTGGGTAATCCCTGCCTGGGACCATGCTATCTGGATCATTTGATAATGCTGCCGCTGGAGCAGAGTCAGCGCAGATATCCGAGACCTGTCTGCATTCTTGAGTTCGCCCTTCATTTCTTTCTCCCTTTTGTTCTTTCCCTGCAAATCCCCAGGCAGCAGTAACCCGAACAGGGGCTGTGCAGGGTCGCTGCAGTCCTGAGGAGGTGGCTTTGAGCAGGATGGAGAGCTAGTTAGAGAGAGAAATGAACCAGAGGAACCAGAAAGGTGTAGCCTCAGAGGAGACCGGTTATAGCGTCTCACAGGGCCACACTGTATAAAATGAGCTCGCACTTTGAGATGCACATGGGTATTAATGACTGTCTTTGATGACAGGACAAAGGGGACTTACTGGAATAAGTGATGCAACACTCTGCCATTATGTTTTACAAGAACTCATTAGTACAGACGAATCCCGAGAGTTCTGTAACAAATAACAGTGAACTGAAACAATTTATTGTAGAGTTTGGTACTTTTTCTCTCTCCTCTCAGTGTCTGTGTGGTTATTAAGCATGAAGTCCGGAAGTTTTCACAAAGATGACATAACAGCATTATGCTCCGTGACCAATGATGGCTGCTGACACTCTAATGGAAATATTAAGTTTCCCCTGGACATGTGCTTCATACGAATGAGAATGTTACTCATGTCTTTATCCGGCCTCTGTCTCTCTCTTCTCTCTTTCTCTCTCCTGTCTTTCCCTCAATCTTTCCCCTACAGCTCAGTGTCGTTACGCCCTCGGGATGGAGGATGGAACCATCCCAGACTCTGACATCACTGCCTCCAGCGCCTGGTCAGACTCCACTGAGGCCAAACATGGAAGGTAGGAAGATGTGTTCGTGTGTGTGCGCGCGTGTGTGTGTGTGTGTGTGTGCAGGGTGGAAAGTATCTGATTACATTACTCTCAATACCGTAATCAAGTATCTGTACTAAAACGGTAATTTAAGAGTAACTTAACACAAGGCTGTGGAGCAGTGTTTCACTGCTTTTACTCAGCATCACTGATTGGTCTGTTGCACCTGTAACCACACCCACTAGTGATGTCATAGTGCACCGACACACCCTGGAGTACACTTCAACATAACTGCAGCAAGGTGAGAAGTTAAACCACTGAAGGCTGACAAAAACTGAAGATTTTCAGCTGATGATAAATAGCTAGTCGAGCTTAGTTGCTGTGGAAAGTTAAGAACTGCAGAGCCTGCAGTTTTGTTACAATTAATATGATTTTTCATTTAAAGGACAATAGCAGTGTGGTGCACATTTTTGCTGACCATTTTTGGATGTGGCCCGTGCAGTAATAGATTTCAGAAATTCTATTTCCCATAAAATAATTTTTTATCCTGGCAGCCAATAGTTTGTTGTTGTGAGATAATGCAGTGCAGACTGCACACGTAATGTCAGTGTAACGTTGTCGTAAATTAATTCAGACGTGATGTTCGCTGCAATGGATTTCATAACTCAAAGTTTCAGGAGTGTGCTAATTGGTTTTCACACCATATAAAAATGAAAGGAAACCAAAAGATGCCTGGAACATTAGAAAAGTTTTCCACAGTTCTAAAACAGAGCAATAATGATAAGCTTCAATGTAAAGTGTATATTATCTTGTCTTTGAGAAAGCTTCTTACAAAGCAAACATAATCACCACTTTGAGTACCTGCCCTGAATGGGATGATTGGTTGCTGCTTGATAGGGCATATTTAATTGCCTGGTTCCAGACCTTTGAATTGCCATCCACATCTCCAGTCTGTTCAGCAGTTCATATTTAATGAATGAAATGTAATTTGGTCTGATTATCAGGCTGCATTATCAGTGTTTTGCATTAAAGCAGTAAAGGTCACAATGTCACATTGGCCATTTCACATAACTCGTAACTGAGTCAGAGTGGCCTTTAAAAGAGCTGCTGCTGTACATCAACTCACTGTGCTTCAATGCAAGTGATTAAATCAAGCAACAGTACTTTTACAGAAATAAGATTTTCTGGTGCTCATACACATATCACCATGGACTGATGTGTTTGTCTGCATGACTTTTTTTTCAGCGTGTTGGCACCACGCTAAAGTAATTTGTCAGAAGTCTATTAGATTATGATAGAAGATGATAGTGTGTGTCTTTGTAAAAGCCACTAATTATATTACCACCTTGTCTGTCTGGCAGCGAGGTCAGATTCATGAGAGGCAAGCTAGGCCTGCAACATGCTACAGCCACGTGTACGAGCATTCGCAGGCTAGTGTGTGAGTGTATGAGTGTGTGTGTGTTTTTATTCATTTGTCTCCATTGGTTCAACTGTTTGGCTGGGTCTCTTGGCTGAGTGTCTAACCATGTGGAAATGATTATTAGACTGAGCTCTTTTTAAGATACATCAGGGAGACACTGAGAGAGAAAGAGAGAAAACAGAGAAAGCTGTGGACGTTTTTTTTAAAAAAAGAAAACAAGTGAGAGGTGGATCGCCGCTGTGGTGCGCTGACAGCTGGAGAGAAATTAATTTGAAAACAGGGTTTGAGGGAGTGTGTTGTGTTAAGGGAGGGATTGAGGGATGCAGAGCTGGTAGGGTTTTTTTAAGGCTGTTATTACTCCAGGGCAGTGAAATATCAGCACGTTGGTGAGGGAGTGATGAAAAGATGGAGGGAATGAGAACAAGGGGAGAGGAAAGAATTGCTGGCTGGTATTTAGTTAGAGAGCAAAAGACAGACAGAGAGAAATAGGAGCAAAATGAGGTACTTGGCAAAGCAGTGTGCTGTAATGTTAATCCTGCTGGCTGGTGCACCTTGGGCTGAACTCTGTCCAGCCACATTCCTCCTTCCTCCCTTCTCATCCTCTTCTCCCGCCGCCTCCCTCCATCGCAGGACACTTTGTGGAGCTCTGATGTGCTGATATCATCTCGCGGTTTCCGGCTGCATGATCTCACCCATCAAGTGGAGAACAGGATTGAGCGCCACTGTCAGTGTGACCGAGTTGATATAGTGATTTGTTTTGGCGGTCTGAGCAGCAGCTTTTATTTTGAGAGAAGCCCCACAGCGGTCAGAGCGTGGTTGTGGCCTGGCGTCTGTTCCAAAGCTCCTCAAACGAGCTGATCCAACATCACACACACACACACACAGCCAAGTCTGTGGTCTTCATGTGGCCAATATGTGGTGGTAGCATGTACTTTTCTTCTCAGGCTGGATTGAAGAAGGTCATACTGAGTGAAAATCTTTTTAGTGGTGCATGTGTGTGGTCGTGGCGAGCCTGAGGAGCTGTGAGTAAAGACCCTGACGTGCTACACCAGACCCTTGTTGTGAGGTTTGAAGAATGTGGAAGAGCTAGTAATTTTCACTCTGCTCTTTTCCTCTCCTTTTCTCTCTTCATGAGCCTCCATTTGTTTTCTGTATTTTCCATCTGTCCCTCTCTTTCTCTCTATCACCTACTGTGTGTGTTTAGCCACAGCCAGGTTTCTGTGTCTCTGCTCTTCTCTGTTTCACACAACATTGACCCATTTATATGTGAATATTTGGCTGCTGTAGAATCCAATATGTATGGTGGTAGAGGAGAATCAGGCTGTTTGTATTGAATTCTCAGTTGTACCTCTGTGTGCTGCCGGCACTGTGGGTTTTGATGTACGCAGTCAGTCTTGTTGTGGGGTGTGTTTTTATCTTGTAGGACTGGGATTTAGTGAACTTTCTCAGTTGTGTTTTTCTTTTCTAAAAATGTTTTGTTTTTCTCATTTTGTTATCTTACATTAAAAACCTTTCTCTCTCTGTTTATCTCAGGTTGAGTACTGGAGAGGGGGATGGAGCATGGTGTCCTGCTGGAGCTGTTTTCCCCAGTGGATCAGAATACCTTCAGGTTTGACACTCAGTTTAATCTGCTCTTGATTTGTCGTTACAATTAGTGCTGGGTCCGACTGCTGCATTTTAAAGCTCGACAATTGTGTGCTTACGACCACAGCTAATGCTTACAAGCTAACACGTTGTATCTGCCCTACCTTTTGATAATGTATTATCTGTCTCCTGTAGATTGACCTGCGCAAACTCCACTTCCTGGCTCTGGTTGGTACCCAGGGTCGCCATGCCGATGGACACGGGCAGGAGTTTGCTCGCAGTTATCGACTCCGCTATTCTCGAGACGGAGTGAAATGGATCACCTGGAAAGATCGCTGGGGCCAGGAAGTAAGTAGAACTTTTTTTCATTTTGTTATTTACAACAGAGTTGGAGCTTACTGTCTCTTCATGTGTGTACACAAATGAAAGATAGTGACAGTTTGAATGTTATTAAATGAGCTTGGAGGGAATCAACCTAATGAAAATACAGTCTCCATTACTGAGGAAATGGCTCATTATCCTGTAGTTGTCAGTTCTAACCACAAATGGCTGTATTATTCATCAGAATTTGATTTGTTTATTAGTTATTTAGAAGTGGAGCAGTTTGGACATGAGCCAGCTAAACTTTGTGTCGTAACATTTCTGTTCAGACAGCAGAGGCAGCCTTCGGTTTTTGGGTTTTTCAGTACCATGCAATGAAAGCCTTACCTTGTGCCGGTAGAAGCAAATCTTTTTGTGCTTCAGTTCTGCACCGTCTTTTGCAATGCTAAGAATTACACCCTTTGTTTTTTCTTTTCAGTCAGTATTTTAGAACATTGCCATACAACAGATACTCAGAAATTGCAAACCATATCTAAAGGCTGCTCTGACAAAAACTGTCCCTGAAGCTCTCACTCTAAAATCAGTCCTTCTTCACGCCTTTGTGTGTTAAAGAAATAGTTCAGACAGTTCATTTGAGCTCTTCTTAACAACACACACACACACACACACACACTGAATAAAAAGTCAGAGCCTTCAGGCGAGATTCAGTCAGCCCTGCAGATAACAGGGGAGACGAGCGATGTACTGTGATTGAATATTTGTACTTCTCTCCCCCAGGTGGTGTCAGGTAATGAGAACACCTACGATATTGTGCTGAAAGATTTGGGTCCTCCTATCGTGGCCCGCATGGTGCGCTTCTACCCCCTGGCTGACCGGGTTATGAGTGTTTGCCTTCGAGTAGAGCTCTATGGTTGTGTATGGGATGGTAAGTATCTGTTTCTGTTCTTGCTTTTGTGGTTTCTTTAGTATTTGTTTGGTCTGTATTCTGTGGCTTGCGCTCCACAGCTTTATATATCAGATCACTTTTCACACGGTGAAGGTAATTAGTTCACTATCTTCCTATACTTACTCCTTTATCAAATGGAATGGGGTTTTGTTAGACGGTAATGATTTCCAGTGTGTGTTTTTGCCATACATCCCATGCATCGATTTGAGGCATTGCATCAAATTTACAGCCTCTGTGGGGTTTGCCCGGATAAAAGAAGCCACACAGTGATAAACGATGTTGGTCTCCACGTTTCCTGAAGCACAGCACCGACTAACTGAGTATTTATGACTGACTCACCTCCCCTCCTGCCCCATCCACCTCCTTCACACAGCGTCGGGCTCCCTGTAAATCAGAGCTTGTCGTCAAGGCTAAAAACCCCAGTTCACTGGTCCCTGTCCTCGGGGAGATGGTCTCTAAAATATGCTCTCATGTGGAGTCTGAGGCAGCGCAGCTCAGTTCGTCAGCCCAGCCAGAGATTACATGGCATCCACAGAATGTCAAGTTTTACGTACTTTCAGTCTCTCATATCTTTTCGTATCAGATCGTTTGGCGGCGCAGTGTCTTTCCTGTGTTTATTGCTTTTCATTCAGTATGGACCCGTCTGACCCCCATGCACCCTCACACAGGTACACGAGTGGATACCCCATGGAATCGTGTACAAACAGAACGTACTGCACACATACTGTAAATCCTATGTGAAGCATTGTTTATTATGGATAGAGGAACAGCGAGCTGAAGTCTGTGTTGCTGACGTCACCTTTGTTCTCAGGGACTGGGCTGATTAGCTGTGTAGAGGCTTAAGTTTCACTGCTTAATGGTGGCTCTGGCTGCACAGGCCTGAGCACCGGACCTGTACGTTTGTTTTACTACTTATAAAGCAGCTGTTCCCCCCACAGCATTGATTACCGCTGAAAGCTGGCTCATTCTGTTTCACATGCAGCTTGTACATGTCTGTCTCTTCAATGGGAGTCTACAAAAAGCTTGTCTTGTTTCAACAATCACGTGACTAATATTAGATATTTTTCATCCCTATGTCACTCAGATGGATTGAAGGCTTACACAGCTCCAGTGGGTCATGTCATGCACCTGTCTGGCCCGTCTGGCATGCCTGTCTACCTTAACGACTCCACCTACGATGGGAGCACTGAGCAAGGGTAAGATATTCAGCCGCTTTAGGCTTCTTTACCATTTTCATTCTTATGTATGAGTGAGCATCTCATTTCCATAGATTCCCATAAACTGCTACTTTTGGATTTTCTTGGATATACAGACACTATTTGGTTATTTTTACTTATTTAATGTATTTATATCAGGGACTACATATTTGTCAAGAAAAGAAAAGATGCATTGTTTAAGATTTAGCTACGAGTTAATTTCCATCTGCAGTCTCTGAGCAGGTGAAGGAAACAATAAAACACAGAGCCTTACAAATAAGGCAACATCCAATTCATAACCATGCAGACATACACTCACACACACATATACACAAACACACAATAGCATATAGATATCAAAATATTACATACATATATACCCAAGGTTATGAAAGCAGCCTTGGCTGTAAATTGCAACACAGCTCTGGCAAACATGATGGCCATAAAGATTCATAAGCATTGCAGCACAACGTGGAGTAAAATGTGTCTCGATCAATGGAATTCCAAAACTTCTCCGCAGCACTCATCACATCTGCTAGCACTGAAGAAGGGTCTTAGCCAAAATCCTTTCTTGAAAATTTACTCTGGTGTGCGCTAATCGAATGGGAATGACATTATATTTTTTTTTCAGTTGCTCAGGGATTTGAGGCGTGTTTCCTGGCTGTAATGTTTTGGCAGCCAGCAAAGGAGGGTGAACTAGGAATTTTAGGGGGGGGGGGCAGGGCAGGGCAGGGCCCATGTGGGCTGTGTGGTTAATGGGGCTGAAATGTTTTGCTAGCAGGTGAGCTAACACTTTTGATGTAATCCAGACATATTAGAAGCATATGTGTGTGTGACGGAGAGAGGAAAAACACTGTGTTGGTGGTGTGTGTGTGTGTGTGTGTTTATATATGTATATAAGCTTATTTATTTATTTGTTGTTTATTTGCTGTCCAGCATTATTTTTGCACAGAGCCACATGTTAACTCGAACAGTGCTGTGTGTACAGGATGCAGTTTGGAGGCCTGGGTCAGCTGTGCGACGGTGTCCTGGGAGGAGATGATTTCATACAGACCAAGGAGCTGAGGGTGTGGCCCGGGTACGACTACCTGGGCTGGAGCCGGGAAGCCCTCGGGCAAGGCAGCGTGGACATCGAATTCCACTTTGAGAAACCACGAGTCTTCCATAACATGCAGGTTGGTGGTGAATGTTGTGTTTGAATGCGAATATGGGTTATGTAGGACCTTGTTATCCCACTGGAATCTCAGAGAGCATTGAGCCGCTTGTACAGCAGAGATCGTGGTTAAAAGCCTCAGTTCCCTGTCTGTATCTTCAGGGAAACCATCCTTCTGAAATTTAGATTTTTAGGCAGGAGATTATGCTAAATCTACATAATGTACAAGTTTTATGCACATTCAGACTTTTATCTAGTTCCATATCTGATCTTACAGCAGCACAGTGTCTCTCCTGTGTTGCTATGTGTAAATGAATGTGAGGGTTATGCAGAACATTCTTATCCCATTGGAATCTCTTTTTTTCCAGCACAGCAACTCAAGAACTGCACACAGGGTCTCCCTGTAGCCTCATGGTTAAGACACATACTGTACATTATGACTGCAATGTCCCACATTCAGTTTCAGCCGGGAGCCTCAGTTACATGTCATACATTGCATCCTAATTCACCATGTTTCCTGTCTGTATGTAAACGGTCAATGGCAAAAGTGCCAAAAAAACTGCCATCAAACAAAAAAACAGTACACAAAGCAAATATTCTTCATTGATCACTTGTTCCCCCTTTTAGCCTAAATGATGTGATTGGATTTTAGAACACCTTGATGCATAAATCTGCATATAAAAACACATTTTTAAAAAACTTTTCTAACTCTTAATGTTTTAAAATGAAGGGATCCCATAACTTAATCCCCTGTGTTGTGGAAAAACAATTTAGATGACAAAGAGCTATTTGTTAATTAATACATTCATTTGGTTAATTAATTATCTCATTAGCACAAGACAAGCATGTCATTGTGATTATGGCAGGACATTAGGCTGATTGTTTCTTTTTGTAGCTGATGAAATTCCTCAGACATGCCTGTAGCTCCAACCAGCGGAACCTCTCAAATGAACTTGCAACGGCAGAGTTTTGTTTGTTTACCTCTTTTTTTTTTTTTTTAAAAAACTACAATAACTTTAATCTGCCGTCTCATCAGAAAGCAGCATTTTGACTGGAATAGCTTTGCAGCCATTTAATTAGTTTTAATGTGCCATTGTTTATCATGGGACAGTGCGTCTGAGCTCGGCTCCTTGGGTGCCACCGAGTTGCATCACAGTCTGTTTGTGTGTCTGTGTGGCTTTTGGGGTTAGTTCGTGGAGCAACGGGAGGGGATAATAATATGAAGCAACCCAGTTTGAGTTATAACTGTGTTGTCTCGTTGGACGTGGGTTGGAATGTCGGTTTGGGTGGGATTCACCCTATACATGTGTATACTGAACAGCATGAATCCCCAGTTAGTGTTATAAAATGACAAGTAATCTTTTGGAGGTCTGGTTTTGACTGAGATCCAAACGTTCTGTATGTTTCCCCTCCATGTTTTCTTTTCTTTACATATTCATTATTATTCTAGCCTTTCTCAGTTACCTTTTAAAATCTCTCCCTGCGGAATTCCGAGTGTTTTTCCTACACTGATCCTGTTTTTCCTGCCATCTCCCCAGTGGTTTTCCCACACTAACCTCAGCCGACATACGCCGTTAACTCTGGCTTGGCAGAGCGGATATGTCAGACGCACAGGTCAAATAAATAAAGAGTGGGAACCTGAACCTAATTCTGGCTCGACTTGTCTCTGCAGGTCAGAGTCCCTTAACCTGCGTCTAATTGCTCCCTTAAAGGGAAATCTGTTCTTTGACCCTTTGTCAGTCGTAACCTGCACTTCCTACAGGACTTTTAACAGATACACTCGGGACACACTCTGATCTGCCTTTGTAAAAGATCCAGTTCTGTCCTTTGGGAATTTATGCAGAACTTTTCTTTGTGAGCGCATGTGGAAGATGAGGCAACTAAACATAAAGATCAGAGGGAATTCATAATGTAGGTTAGATTTATGATGAAATGGGCGAAACATAATGAATGCAGTGTTATGCTCTCAAATTAAGCTTTGTGCAGGTCACTGGAGCTGTATTCCCTAAAGGAGTAGTGAATTACCTTGGTTCTGTTGACTTATTAGACCCCCACCACCAATAACAACACACCCCATTTTGTCCCTTTCCAGATAGAATCAATTACACGTCAACTTGGCATCTGGTGCAGCTGTTGTTCCTTGTGTTGTCTTGTGTGTGTGTGTGTGTGTGTGCATGCGTGCACATTAACATGTGGATTATGTTAGAGTGGCTGGCCCTGCCATTAAGTGTTAAGGTTAATAGCTAACCTGTCAAAGCACCCCTTGCACCTCCCTCTTCTCCCTTAGAGGGAGAAAAATCTCCCACCATCTCCTCCTTAATTTTCTCTCTTAGATCTATAGTTTTGACCCCTCACTCGCTCATCTTCCTCCATCTCCTCTCCTCAAGCTCTTCTCTCCTTCTTCCAGCCACAATGACGCCTCATATATTAGATCAGCTTTTATAGATACCTCTCTCTTTGGCCTTTCCCTGCTTGTAAAAACAGGGGCGATAGAGCCTCTGCCCTCCTCTATCAGTCTTCTGTCATACACTTTCTCTTCTTCCATCCTTTCTCTTCTCTCCTGTGCTCTAGTTTTGTTCATTTGTAGTCTTGCTCAGCAAAGCTCAAGTTGTGCCAAACCAATTACGGCTGAACAGGATGATAACGTGTCATTAATTTTGTGTGCTAATTGAATCTCTCCCCCTTCCACAAATAATAAATGATTAAGGTCCTGATTTTTCCCAGAGGTTTCCAGATGTTTGCACAGAGGTCTAGCTAATTCAGATGTGTAGATTGTTTTCTAACTGATTACACCTCTTCTCTCCTTCATCTGTCCTTGTTCTTTTCTCTTTTTTACACCCTCACACACTTATCTCCTTCCTCTAGGTGCACAGTAACAACCGCCACACTCAGGGCGTGCGAGTCTTCAGCAAAGTGGAGTGTCTTTTTAAGCCCGGCATCCTCCAGCCCTGGTCCTCTCCCACCCTCACCCTGCCTGTGCCCCTAGAGGATCTGAAGGACCCTTCCTCAAGACCCATCTCCCTCCCACTGGGAGGCCGGCCGGCTCAGATCCTCCGCTGCAAATTCTACTTTGCTGATCGCTGGCTGCTCATCAGCGAGATATCCTTCCTCTCTGGTAGGAAACTGAACTGAACTTTTTTTTCAAATGTGAGATATGTGTTTCTATATATCCCTGGCAGACAGTTTTTCTTCTATAGGGGCTTTGCTCTTGCTTCACAGATATCCTAGCAACTGTGTCTGGCGCTGTCTTGGAGGTCCAGTAGAGATTTGACTTCACCTAAACAATAACTTAATATAGACAGCAGCAACAGAAAAAGAGAAGTAAAGTAAGACGACTGAAGTGAAGTGAGCTAGATTTGTTTCCAGACATATCGTGACCCTCTCCAGATAGATATTCATTTAATTAAGGCATCAGCATTTTTTCCACACAAGAATCTTATCTAGTCACTGGCAGGGGTTCAACAGAATCTCAATGCTGTATTTTACTAAACACAATTTTTACCCATCTGCCCATCGAAAGGTGTAAATAAACTGACCTGCTGCAAACATTGATGTTGTGTCAGTTATTCTTTCTGTTCTCCTAATGAATTTTAAAGTTTATCAGATCCAGGATCAGAAAGAGTTTACTGGAAAAATGCCTGTTTTTCCTCCATCTGCCGTTTTGTCCTCACTATCTTCCTGTTTACAGGCTTAAGCGCACTACTGCATTCAATAGAAATGGGGTTTCGATATCTTCTGTGAAGATAGGATTTGTGCCTATCTGATTGGAAGTCAGATAGAGGACTCCTCTGTTGCTCTCCAGCTGAGATTGCTGTGACTAATTAAACTGTCCTCTGTACTCAAAAACACTGTCAGTTGTAGGCTGATAAGAATCAGCAAAGTGCTCGGTAATCACACTGCTCTCAGGTAGCTGAAATGGCTTGACCCCCACAGTGGTCTGGTTGCTGGACTCCAGCCAGACTGGTGATAAATGTCACACCAGTACCCTGGCCTGGTTCACCATCCTGGACTACAAATTGGAGTCTACACAGCGAAAATTACCAAATCATGCGGGCGCATGGCCTTATATTGGCCTGAGCTGACTCACAGTTATTTATTTAATGAATTTCAAATGTTTTTAATATTGGTTCATAATGTGTATCTCAGATTGTGCCAGGGGGTTTGTTTCTGTGTCAAGCTTGCTCATATTTTTTCCCAGAGCAGAGCCACACTCCCAAAGTAAAATACATACTGCTGCAATAAATGATTAAAACATTAATATGAGTGTAGAAGTTTATAATAAAAACAGCAGTGGTTAGTTGGCCACTTAACAATGGTTACTCAGCTAACACATTAGTGAATAAACAACAAATCGGTTCCCACTCAAAAACAACATAATCGTTTCTCCTGAAGTGAATAGTCTCTCTGGAAACACAAGCAGCTGTTACCACAACCACTGTTTCCCAAGAGCTGAGGACTACCAGACAGTGTGTTGTGGAATATGAAAACCGCGTAAACATAAAACTTGATTGCTTTTCATAAAATTGTCTCCCTGTCTCTTTTCTTTTTCTCCTCATCCAGAGCCATACGAGGAGGATGTCACAGAACCTGATTTGCTTCCTCCTAATCCTCCCAATTTTCCTGCCATCAATTCCTCTCCTCCTCCCGTAAACCACACCTCCCCCTCTCCCACATCGAGCCACAGCTCCTCCAACACCACCGCTGGCCCCTCTGGTGAGTCCCGCTCTTCCCCGCTTCCTCTTTATCATCCCGCTCTCCACCCCTACATCTTCTTGTCTTTACTGTCCCTTCTCCCCCGGCCATCCTTCTCTCCGTTGTCCCCCCTTTCATCGCCCACCACGCTCTCCCCTGCCTCTCTTAATTCCCCTGATCTCTCTCTCATCACCTCTTGTCTCTGTGCCTGTCGTCCTTCTCTGCGGTTGTGATGAGTATGAGCATGTTGGCAGTGTGTCCAAGCCATGTGTCTAAAGCAGAGCCAAAGGCAGGCAGTGCCAGAGGAGGCCCATGTCTGACTTGTCTCCCTCTTTATCACGAACTCTGAAATCCGTTGGCTTCAAGCCAACATTCGCTGAACCTAAGTAAATGCCGGATGCTTATCTTACAGATTTCATTGTACTTGAAGGGCAGGAGAGATCTGGCTTAAAAATTAAAGGTCAAATGTTTCAGCTCATAATTCTCGCAATTTTTTTCTTCTTGGTCTGGCTAAAAAGTTGGTGAGAACTTTTAGGGATTTTCATTTTGATGGATGAAAAGCCAAATTAGCCAAAAATCTGCTATCCATGATTTCCTCTCCTCATCACTCTCCTCTGAGTCTTCACCGCCTCTCTTCTCACGCATTCCTCCTTTGTCCATCCCTCACCCCTCCAGAAACCCCCACCACCATCACCACCTTCATGACGGACACCACTGGTAACTGGACGCTGTCAGGTGAGAGAGAGCCAAAAAAAAAAAAAAGAGAGAGAGAGAGAGGATGAACTGAGGGAGGGGAGCTTGTTCCATCCACTCTGGCCCTTTTCCAGCATCTTAAAACTGTCCCACTGCTCAGCAGAGAGTATGAAGTATAATGGAGGAGGGATTACAGGGGCAGGCTTTGGCACTGGGCTGTGTCCCCTGGGTTTGGAGATATACAGCTGTAGGAAAAACACTAACAGAGCTATACTACATTATATTTATGTACAATAACAACTTGGCTTCCTGTGGTCTCACAAACGGCATGGTTTTTTTTGTTTGTTTTTGTTTTTGTTTTTTTTCTGGGGAACTGGCTCTGTTCTACACAGCTAAACAATAACAGGGTTTTTAAAAAGCTGGAAATGGTTTTCTGTGGCGTGTATGCTGCTTTGTCCTTGTTACTGGCTCTGGTTGAACAGCTTTGTTTGGGTTTATTTATTACCGGCATGCATGGTGTTTAACTGACAGGGAGAGGGAGAGAGAGAGAGGGGATGGCGTGTCTTCTTTTGTAACAATGCAGCGTGTAAACCTTTCCCTTGTAAATGTATGAGTGTGCACTTGCAGATGTATATTTGTGTATATGTGTTATGTGCACACATGGACATAAAAGCACCATGTGCTGTACGTGTGCCTGATTTTCTTTTTAACTGAGCTGTTTTTTCCACCATTTATTCTGTTAAAGTGGTTTTAAGTTTACACGAAGCTACACTGAGGATAAAAAATAACATGTCACACTTGACCTTCAGAGAAGAAATAAACTGGTTCTGATTAATAGTTGACTACAAAGCTGTTGAGAAGCAAAACAGTGTTCACATTCTGTTCTCAAAGCAGCAGGCTCTGAGAATCCCTGTGGTATGAGCAGACATACTGGATGCATACTCACACAGACAATCCCCATCAGATGCTTAGTAAGCCTGATGAAACTATTCTGTATGACCGTGGCGAGAGCGTGACTGCACTGACGGAGCTAATGCTCAGACTGAACAGTACCATAACTCATGCCAACATCTAGTCATACCCACAGATAGACACTATTGCTCAACGCTCTATACACATCACATCAGACTGATAAACACCTGCAGGTTTCAGGCAGTCAAGCACATACACATACATGGAAACACCTAACATTTCATCCTGTATTTTAATTCTTCTCAAGGGCCAGAATTCGCTGCTGTTACTCCCAGAGCGGGCCTTCCTGTAGCCAAGGATGACAGCAGTAATACGGCTATTCTGATTGGATGCTTGGTGGGCATCATCCTTCTGCTGCTGGCTGTGATAGCTGTCATTCTATGGAGACAGTACTGGAAAAAGATACTGGGCAAGGTGAGTCAAAGCTGAGGTGACATGCAGTTTTTTAGGTAAATTTTTAAGCACCCACTCGTATTTACCTAAAAAATAAAAAATACAAACTGCTTTTCCAGAAACCATGTCCAAGTTAGTCACTGTTGCAGCTTCATCTGCTACTTTCTACAGACCAAGTAGTCCTATTTGAGAAAATGGTTTCTTATGTAATTAGGCTGAACTACCCCTTTAACTGAGTTTAAATGATTGATAGCAAGCTGAGATAATAACTGTCAGTCTTTTGGCAGAGTACCACTGTATCTCCATCTGGATGTGTCGTGGGAATCCTTTTACATTTACTTCTAATTGTTCAAAGATTAGAGGCTGTTTCCCCATTATGATCGCCATCTGCTTTAGGGATTCAAATGGTGCATTTACTGTATATTACCTGTGTATTCAAGTGAATCCCCTGTCTTTCCAAGGCCCAGGGTAGCCTGTCCAGTGATGAGCTGCGGGTCCACCTGTCGGTCCCCTCGGACAATGTGGTCATCAACAACACACACAGCTACTCGAGTCGCTACCAGCGCATCCACACTTTCCCTGACGACCGTGACCATGACAGGGAGGGAGAGGGCGAGTACCAGGAGCCCAGTGCTTTGCTCCGGCCGAGGGATCACAGAGACAGCACAGGTGAGTGGTGGAGGTGGAGTGCATTCATAGATATGTTTGATACCTGCAGGGTCTGTTTTTTTTGTTGTAGCTAAGTGGTTCAGTCAAAAAAAGAAAAATCACATTTAGCTTATTAGTAATGTGACAGAGAACATGAGTGGCTAACATGCCATATGCTAAATACATGGTGACTGAGACTGATCTACAGCCAACCACGCACAATTGGCATGGAGTCAGTAGAAAACTTTCCAGATGTACAGAATTGAAATTTGTGTTTGTGGTTTATACAGATTGCTTCATTTGTGTGCCTCTGTCTGTGCTTTTGCAACCTCTGCTGATAATATCAATAAGCAAACTCATTTGGAAAGGGGAAACAGCAGGAGGTGAAAAAAATGCGGCATGCACATAAAGAAAACACTGGTATTACAGTGTGTTTCACCACACCAAACAAAAGTAAATCAAACCAAACACCCCACAAGGGAGGAGATGCACAGCACAGAGGGGGCACAAAAGAGCTATTGTTCTGGGGAAAGGGAAGAAAAAGAAAAGAGGGAGGAGAAAAAGAGGAGTAAAGAAAGAAGAGGCATTCCTTCACTTGCATTGCACCACAGGAGGTCTGCATGCCGTCTTTACTGGGCGCCTGTGTGAGTTTGAAATAACATGAGTAACAGAAACATTATTTCATCCACTGGTTCTTGTTATGTTTGGTTGTGGCCTGAGTGATGTTAACTTTGCCTGTTCTTGCTCTGCTCTTCTGTTCTGTGCTTCATGTGTCCATGCAACCCCCACCACCTCCCCCTGTGTAATAATGGATATGCTAACATTGTCATGCTAATGGTTGTTATTGTGTTTTGTCGTGTGTGTGTGTGTGTGTGTGTGTGTTTTATTTTTTATTTTTTTTGGTCTCACGTGTCACTTTGTATCATGTGTATGATCCACATCACGTTGCCCGCGTGTGTGCACCCCACCTCGTCTTGTATGTGTTTGTGTGTGTGTGTTTATGTGTGTGTGCCCTCCCAGCCTTGCTGTTAAACAACCCAGCCTATCACCTGCTCCTGTCAGATCACAGAAAAGGCTCGAGACCCCTAGTCGTCCCCAGCACCAGTCAGGCTCAGGAAAAGAGCCTCAATGTGCCCCAGGGTAAGACACCTTGGACTAGGCCAACACAGTGTTAGAGGGGCCCCTGCCTCACTACCCACCTGCTTTGTAACTATCCTGGGTTTGGACATTAGGAGTGCACTTACAGTCAACTCTAGAGAAAAAATGCGTATGATTAGTTTATTTTGCATGTGTCTGACCTTCATCATTCCACTTGTTACTCACATAATTAGTCACTCTCATTCACTCACCACTCAAAATGACTCATGCTTTGTTTGAAGGTACAGTTTGGTATTTGGGGAATTGTACGAATTTTCAAACATACCCAGAGTCTGACAAACTTATAGACGCCTCTGTTTAATCATGCTTGTGTCACGTCTCTGTTGATGGCAGCGTGTCTGAAATATCTCAACAGCTGCTGGATGGATTGACATGAAATTTTGTACAGACATTCCTGTTTCTCAGAGGATGTATCATAATGACTTTGGTGGTCTCTTGACTTTTCCACCACCATCAGCTCAAAATCTTAATTTGTCAAATACTTCAGGCCAAAACTAATGACGCTCCCACCTTCCTCAGATGTTAGAATGTTAACATGCTAAACTAAGGTATTGAACATAGGGAAATGTTATACCAGCTATACAAAAGCATGTAAACATTGTCAGGCTGTGCGGATGTTAGCATGCTGACATTAGCATTTAGCTCACTGCAGCTTCACAGACCCACTAACATGACCATAGATCCATAGCCTTGTTATCTCTAATACATTCTGGCAAATACTGTGCATGTCCACAGTTCAGTGCTTGGTGCGATACTAAAAAGCGTGATTTCGACCGGTTTTGTTCATTGTTTTTAGAAATACAGCATAAATCGTAAGTTGCATTAAGATACAGAATTCCTATTCATGGGCTGGGGCCGTGTGTGCAATGAAGTGTACTCAGAAGATTCCTATCACCTCCATTATCATTTTGACAATGGTGGCCTATAACAGCTTAGTATTCAAACTCCACACTCCCTCGAAGTCTTTGACTTATGTGCGCTGTCAGAACCTCATGGGAGGCGTTTGTGTTGAATATTAAGTTGTTGTACCTTTGTTAAATTAAAACTTTAAGAGGTGTTAAAATGTAATCAGCAAGGAAAGCAGTAGATTCTAATTTAGTCTGACAATAAATAGAAAAGATCGATACAGTGTGTTAAGAGGTTTAATTCTAAGAGGCTGGAGACATCCACCACAAATCACACTCCTGATTTGACAGGAGCTGCTACTTTGATGACATAGACATCCAGAAATTAATCTAAATTAAGTTAACACTGTTAAACAAGTCATACCTTCGGACAGTACATTCAGGGCATTCATGAATTTGTCTGACTCACACCTTTATCACAGACAAAACTGTAAAAATCTTTGGAGGGCAGATCCTTTTACTGTATTTATTGTAGAGAATGTACCATCGACACATTCAATGTGTGTACAATTATCTGGCCAAGGTCTTTAACAGCCCCCACATTACACTGAAAACAAAACAATAAAATGTACAAGGTCAGAGTGGCTGAATCTGTAGGTAAATCTCTGAAATTTCATTTTTAAAGAGAAATGAGATTTTTATCATGTTTTATCGCTTTATTCTATAGTTTCTGTGTATATATATATATATACACATATACACAGCTCTGTAACTCAGAGCCTTTCATCAACTTGTGTTTTATTGTAGTAGATTTATATTTTCTGTTAGAGCCTCTATTTTCTATATAAAAATCTTTTTACTTGTCATTGTCAAGTACAATTTCCTCAGTCCAAACTATTCCTTTATAACAAGTTGAATGAATTTGTAATATCATCTGATTCTTTCACTCACAGACTGTCTTAAAGCAAAACAAAGCTGTTTTTAATCACACAGTTCCTCTTCTCTCAAAGTAATCTCTCCATTTCATCCACCCTGTCTGTCTCTTACTGCTCCCTCCAGCCTGTGGTTTGGATATGGACATGGAGAAGGGTTTCCCCCCAACTCAGGACGAGCCTCCTCCCTACCCCGGCTCCCCTCCTTACCCCTCCCTTTCTCCCCCCGTATCTCCCCCGCTACCTCCCAGCGTCCCCCACTATGCTGAAGCAGACATTGTGAGCCTGCAGGGTGTCAGCGGCAACAACACCTACGCCGTGCCCGCCCTGGCTTCCTCGAGCCCCGGGGCAGATGCTGCCCCGCTGCCGGAGCTCCCACGCCAATGTCTCATCTTCAAGGAGAAACTGGGAGAGGGACAGTTTGGGGAGGTGAGAAATGACCTGAAAAGTATTTAAGTGTAGGTGACTGGGAAGGTGATTGTGCTTTGACAATGACTGCATTTTTCCCCCCACAAAAGGTGCACCTGTGTGAAATCGAGAACCCTCAGGACCTTCCCAACTTGGAGTTCCCCTTCAATGTGAGAAAAGGTCGCCCTCTTCTGGTCGCAGTGAAGATACTACGACCAGACGCTTCCAAGAATGCCAGGTCTGTAACATCATACACAGCTGAGCCTCCAATCGCCATGGGTCATAGTTTTTCTTCACAGCTTTTAGAGCTTATCTCCTCTCTCACACCTTCTTATGTGTTCATTGAACTGCAGCTTTCCCACTGATCATTGCATTTCTGAAATCATATCATGAATATTTACTGGAACTGAACTATGTAGGTGATTAGTCAGTTGGTATGCCTAACTAGCACTTACTGTTCATTCTCAGTGCACTTTTTTAAACCTTGCACTGTGCCTTATTGAACAGATTTAATACTTAGTACTTTATTCAAGGTGTTCTACTGCACTGAATCTTTAGTGTTGTCCCTCACTTGAAAGTCACTTTGGATAGAGGCATTTGCAGAATGAGTAAATGTGATGTAATGTTGATCTGCAGAAATCACCTTGAGTTCTGCAAAGTTGCAACTGTCATTTTATGACATTTTGTGGAGCAAACATCTAATAAAAAAAGAAATGCACTGGAATATAAATCACAGTTGAATGTATTTTTTGAGGTTATAGGTAGCCTCAAAAACAAACACAGCAATGAGCCTACATTTACTATATGGCTACTGTGTTAGTTATCAGTTACCTGACATACTGTACTGCTTTTCTATAACATATCACAGAAGCAGAGCTGTTAAATGCAAGTCTAATATTTTCTCACACTTTACCCCTGCTTTGGTCCCTCAGAAGCCTAGAAAAAACATGTAGGTCTCTGTGGTTTTCTAAATGTTTGACTCCCTTCACCAGCTGCTTGTTTACTTTGGCTCTCCACACATTTAGCGCTTGGCAGGTACAATCAGCTTGTGTGAGTTTATGTGTGAGGAGAGGCTGTCCACAGGTTTATATGGAAGGTTAGTGAGAGATGGAGCACAACACAAACCATACTGACCAGCAAGACAAATCAAAGCCACATGGAGCTGCAGACTAGGGTGTTGATACGTAGGGTAATCTGGTACCTTTTCACGTCACTCAGTGGTAACATCAAAAGTGTTGCTTGATGAAGCTTTAATATTCAAGCAATTTATTTTTTATTAGGACAAAGAAGGGACCCAGTTTCTGCCTTATTCACTCTTTTTCAGGCCTCCAAACTCACCCGCTTCTTTTCTGACCCTCCATCTCTCCGATGGATATCACTGTTTCTTTTCGCCCTCATAGGAACGACTTCCTGAAAGAGGTGAAGATCCTGTCTCGCTTGAAGGATCCGAACATCATCCGCCTGCTGGGAGTGTGTGTGAGCAGTGACCCGCTATGTATGGTTACTGAGTATATGGAGTGTGGAGACTTGAACCAGTATCTGTCCCACCGAGTGCTTCTGGATAAGACAGGACCCTCACACAACACCCCGACCATCAGGTAACACAAAAGTGTACACACCCACACACTTGCACATACACACAGATATAAATGTGCACGCACTTAAAGTTTTGATTCATGTATTTTATCTGTCACCTTTGCCCACAGTTATCCGGCCCTCATCTCCATGGCCAGCCAGATTGCATCTGGAATGAAGTTCCTCTCCTCCCTCAACTTTGTGCACCGTGATCTGGCCACGCGTAACTGTCTGGTTGGAGGCGAGAGGGGTGAGAGCGGGGAGGATCGGGGCGGCGAGCGTCACATCAAGATAGCCGATTTCGGCATGAGCAGGAATCTGTACGCAGGAGACTACTACAGGATCCAAGGCAGAGCTGTGCTGCCAATACGCTGGATGGCCTGGGAGTGTATACTCATGGTGAGAGGACAGGAATGTATCAAGACCTGATGTCTTGATAATAATTTTGATACTGATGGAGATTATGATTGCAAAGATGGCTGAGTCGATCAGCGTGGTTGTCTGTTCCCAGGGTAAGTTCACCACGGCCAGCGACGTGTGGGCGTTCGGGGTCACTTTGTGGGAGATGCTGAGTGTTTGTCAGGAGCAGCCGTACTCCAACCTCACAGATGAACAAGTCATCGACAACGCTGGGGAGTTCTTCAGAGACCAGGGCAGACAGGTATGTCAACACGGAAATACACACATACACCACAGGTGCAAGGATACAAACTGATAATGGGCAGTAAGCACTGCCTAACATGATGCGATTGTTCTGCTCTCTAAATCATTGATGTGTTGAAGATCTGAACTGGTCTCAGTGTCAGTTCTTAGTTGTTTTCAGACATTATCACACAGTGTTCTTGCTGATTATGCCTGTCTTTTACTTTTGATTGAAATGTCTCCCGTGCTTTTGCTGGGTTTACCAGCATAACAGATGCTAATGAAAGCTGCAGCCAGAGACCAACTCAGGAGTATGGAAGTTGATGAAATCAGAGGCCCTCTAGTGGCTGCTCTATTCAGCTGTTGGAGTATTTGCCAAAGTCATGTAACCACTGATCTCCAAACCAGTGGTATAGCTTGCACTCATATTGAATAAAAGCAGATGACAATCTCTGTTACACTAATACGTACTGATTTTATTTGTTTGTTTGTTATTGGCATATGATAAAATGAGGTTTCCTGTATTTACATCCAGTATTTGGTTTTGGTGAGTCAGGAGCTCTTGCAACTCATTCCCATTTCCATACATCTCTTTCCCTCTGTCTCCTCTCCAGGTGTATCTGAGCAGGCCAGCTGTGTGTCCTCAGGGTCTCTACGAGCTCATGTTGAGCTGCTGGAACAGAGACTGCAAGCTCCGCCCGTCCTTCGCCTACATCCACTCCTTCCTCACTGAGGACGCCATGAACATGGTGTAAAGTGCGAATCAGAGAAACTTGAGAAGAATGGCAACGTGAAAGAGGGGAGACGTCTCATGCATTTATGCATCCTTGCTACGGTGAGAAGGTGTGGGAAGGTGGTGGAGGTGCTGCACAGCAGAGGCAGATAAGAGGGGAGAGTGGGTTGCTTGCTTTTATATTTTGTACTTTTTGAGGGGATGGGGCTGAGACGCCGCTGGTTCGGTTTATTTCCACTTCAGACCCCAACCCCAGAGGCAAAACTAATCCCAGCTTTAGACAGGTAACAGTCCGAGATACATTTCAGTGGTTGGTGGTGGGTGCAGTCTGCATAGGAACTTTTTCTTTTCTCAGATACTAAATGTATAAGGAGGGTTTATTTTGACTGGTGATTAAGTACTGTAGAGTTCAAAATACAGGAAGCTAAACAGCAGATAAAATACTCTGCTATGATCGTAGCAAGCTAGGAAATTAACTGTTTATAAGTTTCATAACTTTTCTCTATTCAACATGTCATGCTACGTGCAGGGCAAACGGTGAAGGCGCACGACACACAAAGTTCTCATTCAGAGATGAAACTGCGCACACAGGGATTGTCTTAGTATTTATAGTATGTATAGCCCTCTCTACATGTTTCAGTAAATTTAATTCAGTAAAATTAAATTTTCTCAGACACAAACAAGTCTAAGAAAAGATCTTAACACTTAGACATGGCTGATGGCTAACTTGCTTGGTGCTGGGAGAACCTACCGTGTTTGTTGACCCTTCAATCCTCTATCTCAGCCCCAAAACCTTACATAAGGACCCGCATCCACAGCTGTAACTCTAAGTTGTTGTAGGCTAATGTGAAATGATGTGGACCAGACAACAGCAGCCCCCCCGCCCATCTGCAATGTAATCGTGTCAAGTTTGCTCTCAACCACCGATGCCCCATTGTAGTCAAAAAGACAAATAAGTGTTTGAACCCCGACTTTAAGCCACAGAAAAAGAAAATATCCCTGATGTCAAACAGACTTCTCAAACCTGAGGAAAAAGACACCAAGGAGGTGAATCTGCTGCTGCCGATGAGATGTGATCCACAAACTGGAACGGCTTTTCCAAGCAGAGACGATGATGCCAGCCAGAGCAGTGGACATGACATCTTCAGATGCGCCTGCTCAGGTGTTTTGGTGATTTCTTTTTTGACTTTTTTTTTCTTGTATCTGACCCTGACCCAGATACAAAGGATAGATGTAAAATTCCACAGCCAGCTGCACTTTAAATCCTACACTCGTATCACCCCAGCCATGATGAAACTCTTCTCTGAGGGGCCTGATGTGATATGATTCCTCTCGATGTGGATCTTGATGCATTTTACCTGCAGTGATTTTTAAGATATTTGCCAGGGGAGATCAAAATGCATCACAGATGTATTTTGAAAGGACATTACCTGTTTGC
This sequence comes from Lates calcarifer, assembly GCF_001640805.2. Lineage (NCBI taxonomy): Eukaryota > Metazoa > Chordata > Actinopteri > Centropomidae > Lates > Lates calcarifer. The sequence goes on along the minus strand of NC_066847.1, from coordinate 9,817,837 downwards.
CTTTTTAAATCCTCTCCAACAAGGCAATGCCAAACCATTAGATGTAAAATATTATTATTTTTAAAATGGAATGGCACCATCAGTTCATCTCATTTTAAATGTATGAAAACCTTTTGTTCTGAAACTTTCAGTGTGTTGAGACGTGTTTACTCATCAATAATCTGTCTTTGCTCATCCAAACGCATTACTGCAACTTAAAATCACAGTTATGGCATTTCTCAAACAGGGAATGCGGGGAGTGTTGATTTTAGTGTGAATGTCAACATTAACCTCTGCATTATCCCATGTTTCGTACATTAAGCTGACCGCGGTAGAATCAATCCATCTACCTTACTGATTGTATAGCACTGTAAATCAGTCCTGAGATGATCAAGATTATCAAGTACTACATGTTTACTGATTGTGAATGGTCATGCCATTTGAGTCATTTTTGATACACTGTAGTTCAACTAAGCCCATATTTTTATATATACTGTATGTACTTAGACACTCCTTGATGTCTGATTTCATCCTTTCGTTGAACATTATAATATGTACATATTTTCAGGACAGAATTGTAATTTCCTTTACTAATATATAGAAAGCTCTTTGTTACATTTGGGGTCTTCTGTATCTCTGTAGAACGCTTGCTACCTTGATGCCATTGTAATTCATTGTGTTGTCTATTTTTGTAGATGTTTTAATAAAGGTATCCTTTTCAAATAAATCAAGATGTGCTCTTAAGCGCTGCAACTAATGATTATTTTCACACTAGGTTTTCGGGTTGTCCGTCCACCTGTCCCATTCTTGAGAACGCGGTATCTCAGGACTACCTACTTCGCAGGAATCCCTTCAAATTTGGCACAAACGTTCACTTGGACTCAAGGATGAATTGCTCAGAATTTCGTGGTCAAAAGTTAAAGATCAATGTAACTGTGACCACACAAACAACATTTTTGGCCACAATTCAAGAATCAAATACCAAAATAAACCAAATAACTTGCGTGCAAACCACCAAAACCAACAATGCAGAGGAGACATTTGGATATTTTCAAACAAAACTTTTCTGAAATGGCTGGTTCAAATCCAGCTGTTAGATGACTGACTCGTAGCTGGGCGCTTGTAGGTTTGATTCTCATGAGAGTCAGTGAATTTTTGAAGTCCAACACCCAGTGAAGTGCTGAGAGAGAGATACCCAATACGAAGGGTACTAATTTCCTGGAAAATTTCTTTTCCTGCTTTTCTCATTACTGACAAGAAACAGTCAAAACAAGAGAGCCAGAGTTTGATCCTTTCACTTCAGACATTTAAGACATTGATCTATCATGCTGAGCCACTTCTCAGATTGTAAATGGTGCTGAGTTTAAGTTTGTCCATGTCATGTTGTTGACCTACCAACTGTTTAATTGTTGAGCTGTTTCTTGGGTTATTTTTGTTTGTTGTTGACAATATTAAATCATGTCTGCTTCCAACACAATTAGAAATTAACATAGCTGGAAGCCACTGTATCCATTTATTTAGATATGTCAGAGATATTCTGATGTAGTGTATATCTATTTATTCATTCTGTCTAGAAATGCTGATGCCTCCTTGTACTTTTTTAAAGAACTTAAGACCCTTAAATGTGCAGTGATGGTGATTTAAGAATTTACATGCTAATTAACTGCAACTAGACTGGTTGGTGGAGGTATACTACTGTGAGGGGGTAATTCTCCTTTTATAGAAGAATAACTGATAACAAATAACCAATTAATCATTTGGTCTACAATACATTAGGTGGTCTTGATTAAACCAGTCACCTAAATAAAGTAATCTGATGGGAAAAACAGACAGCAAGAAGTTTCTGTGATTACACTGTATTTTATTTTCTAGATTATCTCAGAACATTTCACTACATATAAATCTTTAATATTTGACACTAGCATATAACTTTCACACTAAGTAACAATTATTTCTTATATCAATTTAAAAGATAGACATGCAACAACACAATTTTAAGGTAAGCAAAAGGTTAGTACCAAGAACATACAAAATGAGTAGATTGATTTGGCTTTCATCTATAGCCATCAATGGTGACGGCTAATGGCTTATAATAATCAGATTTAAGGAATCAGTCCCTGACGGAGAAGTGAGATAAGCTTAACCAGAGAGGCCAACTTGACTTGGCTTTTGAGGAGTCATGACCAGGCACTTAACGGTAGCAAAATGCGTAAGGCTTGATAGCTGGAAAACTTTTGACTGTTAGTGAGGCATCTAAAGAAAGAGAAAAATCAGCCCCCGAGCTCCATATCAAAGGAACTGAGCTGTTGTTCAGAACCTCCCACAGCTACAAGACCTAACATCAGCCAAAATCTACAAAACCCAGTATCACATTGTAATGGAAAGTCAGTACAACAAATAAAAAGACAGCAAATATCATATCATCTCCTGTATATCAAATTAAAATTCAGGCAGCAAGCACATCAAAGCAGCAGGCTGGTTAGTTGCTTAGTTAGTGACTCCAGTTAGTTAAGAGTTAGACTCTAGAAGACACTGCAGCAAAAACAAAAGTCAAAATGTTTCTATTCCACCATAACATACTTTCATTGCGTTTCACGGGAAACCTCAGTCACTTGTTTCCATAATACCACTTCCTTTCCCTTCATTCTGAAGCACAGAGAAAATCCTTCCACTTGCAGTACAACTGATATGATTTTGGGCCCAGTAATGTCAGTTATAACCGAGAGACCACCCCAGCTTTGCCTGTCTTTTTATAAGAAACACTAAGCTAGGCTGTGTTAAGCAAATAGTATAAAAACTATGTTGACTAAAACAATACGCCCACTCACAAAAGTATGAGGTCATGCTGTGATAATATGAGCTCTTCAGCATTTAGTGAATTGAAAGGCACAGAATAAAAATAATTTTCCACATTAAAAAGTTACAAAAGAACAACAGTTTATTGACCCAGTCCCTGTGCAGGGATAATGAGGCTGATTGCAGTAAGAAAGTAAAAACTTGCATACTGAAAGTCGAGTATAAAAAGACAGAGACAGGAATTTCTACTTTGACTATCACTGGCTAAAGTGAGCCTTTTCTCTCCTGGCAAACAAAGTAGCTTCATCAATACTCAAATCCCTAGCAGCTGTTTTCTGTCACCCACAGCAGAAAACACAAGAGCTCTAATCGGTGACATGGAAAGAAACCACATAAAGGAGGAAGAAAAATCCCATCCCTGTTAGATGGAGGAGGAACCAGCAAAACAGACACACAAGTGAAACACAAGCATGCACACAGACAATCAGGACTATGGTGGTGTAACAGAGTCATTAGAGTGGTTATCAGCACAAAGAGGAGACGTGGAGCTCCTAATCTGATTATTGGTGACACCTCTCCTGATTACTTTTTATATTCTCCCTCTCTTCTTAACGTACACGGGTAGCCTGTCCTCCAACCTGTGAAGTCAATTAAAGAAACATTGAGATAATTACCACCTGCTCCAGTTGTTCAGCCTCATCCAGTATCTATCCATCTCACACACACATACTCCAGCAACATACCTGAGCAATGTCGACTCCGGTGAGTTTCTCCACAGCAACTGGCAGCCTGGTCATGATATCTAGCACCTCTCCGGCCAGTTTGGCCGCTCCCACCTCTGAGCCGCCACTGGACACCATGGTGACCTTCTTGGCCGACGTCAGTGGCTTGCTGATCTCCTCTGCCATCTGCAGGTCAAGCGACAACACTAAAGTCAATACACTGAGTAGGACATTCTCTCTTCAGTGTGAAAAAGGAAAGGTTACCTCAACAAGTACTGGACTTTTTATGAATAAAAACTGTGAAGGGACATCTAAAATAAAATCTGCTCCTCCTGCACAGTGTTAATTCACACAGCAATAACATCATTTATCCATCATCCCCTCATCCACCCATGACAGTTAGACTAACCAGTGGCAGTTTCTCCAGCAACATGTCCACCATGGCTCCATCTTTGTACTGCTTGAAGGCCTCAGCCTTCTTGGCCATCTGCTCTGCTTCAGCACGGCCTTTAGCCTCCGTGGCAAAAGCCTCTGCCTCACCCCTCATCTACAGACACATATGTTACAATTGAGCTCACAACAGAAGGGCACAATGACTATCCTGACCATAGAGATATTTGGTGAGAGGGAAAATAATAGTAAAAGAATACAAGTGACATGTTATTAACCACAGGGGTAAACAGCTGCACAGTTGCAAGTTACCCATCAGATAAGAAAGGGGAGGAAATATTTCCAACACTTCTCACAAAAAGTAATTTTAAAAAGTCAAATATGGCAGTACTCACTCTGATGGACTCAGCCTCAGCCTCAGCCTCCATGATGAGCTGCAGGCTGCAGGAGAGAAGAGACGGAGCTAAATTGAACAGATGCCCACTCTTGTGGCTGCAGATTGTTTAACTCTCTTAAGAACCATAAGAGATAACAGTATTATGTTCCAGTACTCACCGCTGTGCCTCAGCCAGCCTCTCCAGCCGGTATTTCTCTGCCTCCGCGGGCTTCTTGACTTTGGCCTCCAGCTCCTTCTCCTTGCGGATGATCTCCTGCTCCTGCAGAGTAATCTGCTGTGTCCGCTCCACCACCTGAACCTGCATCTTCTCCTCTTCAATGCGCTGCTTTGTCTTAGCCACCTGATCAGGGAGGCAGAAGAAAAATAGATTGGATATTATCTACAACATGGATTGGTCTTATTGGCACAGTCTTGACCTGCCAACTTAATAAAATCCTGTGGAGGAGGCATGTATAATCTGAAACAGAATGATGAAACCAGGGCCACAATTTCACCAGCACAAGCAAAGCATTCAAAAGAAATACTACCACAGCATGGCCCTAGAAGATCAGATTATGACCAGATGACTGTACCTGAAGCTGGTAGGCCATTTCTGACTCAGCCTTCTTGGTGTTGACCTCAACATCATAGGCTGCCTTCTTCAGCTCATAGTCTCTCTGGGATTTTGCCATCTCAATTTCATTCTTGTACTGAGCAGACACCTTCTCTTGCATCGCATGGGCCTCCTGCAAATCAGCAGCAGCAAGACACATTTTTCAAATGATGACTATTCTCCTTTTCAGATTATCCATATGAGCAAAGAGACAGAATGACAGGAATGAAGAACAAAAGAGGGTTGTTGTTTTTTTTTACCCTAATGACAGCATCCCGTTTGTACTGAGCCTCTCCAATCCTGGCATCCTTCTGCACCTGGGCTGTTCTGGCTTTACCCAGGGAATGAAGGTAGTCCTACGAGAGCAAGAGACAGACAGCCACAGTCAACTATAAGACAACACAGTAAGAGCAATATAAAGGAAGGCAAGTGCATTAGAAAAATGTAAACAAGAGATAGTGTGGTTACCAGTGAAGCACTTAAGGCCTAGGCTTAATTCATCACTAATGCACAGAGGAGTCAGAAACAGTGAGTCAATATCAATCAACTAAGTGCTTTACTGTAACAGAGGAAATCAGCGCAGACTAAAAGCGTTCATATAAAATAGATGGTGGGTTTACAGTGACACTTCAGCTTCCTGCTGCTCCAGTAGTTAGTGTCATCAGATTTTTGTCATTAGTACTGTCAGAAAACGAACCCAAACAGACATAAAGTACCTGATCATCATGAACATCTTTGAGCGTGTAGCTGACGACACCAATTCCCATGTTGACCAAATCAGATGAGGCCACCTTAAAGACCTGCTCTGAGAACTTCTTGCGGTCCTGGTAGATCTCCTGTGCACAGAGATAGATATATCCATTATGGACATTACATGCAGTATATAGGATTCACTTAGTGGTTAAGTTAGTGAAGAAGCATTAACGTAACGTCTCAGAACTATCTTTTATGGGTGGAAAGAATGTCAGCACACCAACCTCCACAGTCAAATGGGCAATGATGGCTCTCTGGTGTCCCTCCAGTGTTTCTAGAGCAATCTGGGCAATCTCACCCTCAGACTTGCCCATAAACATCTGGCAGGCAGTGGCCAACATCTCCTTGTTCTGGCCCTGGATCTTCACCTGTATAAAGACAGGGGGAAAAAATAAAAACAGCAGCAGCTTTTAAAAAGCGACAGGAACACAAATCTGGTTTTATCTGACTTAAATTTTACAATTCACTAAGCTAAGTCAGTGGCACAAAATTTTAAAGAAACCAAAACCAGATGTTATTTATCTCTCTATTCTGTTCTGTCATAAACATGCAATTTCTATTTACAAAAACCAATGACTCATTTTAATTCTTCTCCCAGTAGTGATGTCCCATTGACCCTGTCCACCCACCCTGGGACCTTTTTCAAGTGTTATCTTCCTTTCCCTGATTTTTTAGCAGTAAATAACCTTCAAGCTGAACTGAACATGCACAGGCAATTCATAGTACTGATGAGACTTTTTCTCTGGCGAAATTATTTGTAACTGCTATTTCTTGCTTGTGTTTCTGTATTTTGTATTTCTAACTTAATCATACTGCAGTTATTCATTCATATTCATTAATATGTCAGTCATTCTGTGAGCCCCCAGGCCTGTATTTACAACAAGATATTTCTGTTGATGTGTGTTCCATTTTAAATAGTAGCTGACCTCCTTCCCTCCCTCTTGTTGTTAAAGCAAAAATATTTTCAATCTATTGTATTAACTTTTTGTAGAAACAAGCACAACTTTTTGACTCAATTTAGTAAAAGCCTTATGGTGTTTCAGTCACCCACTTTATAAACCATACCTGTGCAATGCCAGTGACCGAGATAGGGACACCGTGGCGAGTGTAGACTTTGTCACTCTTCACATTCAGAGTCAGGGTGTTGAGTGTGATTCTGAGGCATAAAATAAAGGGAATGGTGGAATGGATGAGATATAATAACAGAGAGCAAGAAGGAAAAGGCAGAGAGGGGAAATTAAATCAGCTGCCCTGCTAATGACCAGTAACTGTCTATCAACATTTATTTCCCCATTTGTTAACCAATAAATCAGATCAGACAGCCATGTTTTACTAATGTAAAACAGAAAAGGGAAACAGAAAAGAGGATCACCTCTGGATCTGCTGAATACATGGGAAGACAAACACTCTTCCTCCAGCAATCATTAGAGGAGGGGAACGACCAAAGCCTGGAGGAAAACAGAGGAGGGGAGAACATAAACATTACACTACCATTCAGTAACACACAGCTGGTTACTCGTGTAGAGGAGCTGGGCCAAGCCAAGGACATAGTTCAACTGGCAACCCTGTATGATTTGTGAAACATTACAGCAAACTGGAAAATTCCTATCTTACTTCAAACTAACAGTAAGTGTTGCTCAATCTCATCTTATCACATGACATGTGATGATTAAATCATTCAGATGACACAGGACCACTGGTCCTGTAATTATTACCATGTTGTAAAAGGTTACAACATGGTAATAATTACTTTATTTTAAAGTGCAGTACAGTGACAGCCTGTTGTTTATAACAATATGGCATAGAGGAGGCGTGGAGTGTTTTATTACCCAGCAGGGAATATTCAGGTTTTCTAAACATCCTGAGAAATAATAATGAAAAACGTGAGATAAAAAGGCAAGTCAAACAAATATCTTACCAGACACCACCATGGCTTCATTGGGTCCACAAGTGTAGAACATCTTGATTTCTGATTTGAAGAAACAATGAATGCAAACTCTTGTCAAAGTATGACATTACTATAATTAGCTAAGACAAAGACTGCATCACTGGAGCGTATTAAATACAATAGAAAACGAATGATATATGTAACCAGATAGCAGGGCAACAAAGAAACTATTTATTTCTCTATTACAGAGAACACACACTACTGTCTACACAACCCATTGTTTACCTCCGTTTCCTCAAACGCATCTTAAATGAATGCCACCATAAATTAAGATTGATGTTAACATTCATAAATGTGTTCATATTTAGCCATCCTAATCTCAATAGTTTATTAATTTATCTGTTTTCGTGCAAAGGTAGTCAAGTGTATGGTAGTAAACTACGGCCTATAGTCAACACATGTTTGTGTCAATCATTCAACCAAAGCCTCACAGATTTTTTCCCTAAGAACCTAAATGCCAGGCCCGCCCTCCCCCCTCACGATAACAATACAGGAAAGGCTGATCGCTACGCTAAAACCTAACAAGCGACATGTTGTCGAACAATTAGAGCTGAGAAAACACATACAATATATTATTTGTAAAATCGATCGATTAACACTCAAAGAAAAGAAAAGAAAGTTAGCTCGCACACTAATGCTAACGTTAGCTAGCTAGCAATTAAAAGGCAGCGGAAACGGGACTAGGTCGATAATGTTACTGCGCCTGTGGAAAAAAGCAGTCCCGTGTTGACACCGCAGCTATAAACAACAACTAAACGACGGTTCGAATCGGACAGATTGTTCCGTTTAACTTACCGATATCCGGTCAATATCCAAAAAGCTTTTTTTTTTAGAATAAATCCAGGTATGTTTGTGTTGCTAAGGTCGGGCACTCAACCGTTAAGAGGTATGGCAAAAATTTCAGTTTAGAGCAAGTGGAAGGGAAGCAAGGGAACTGTCTGCTAAACACGCCCATCCTCAGTACAATGATGTGTTTGGCGCCGTCCAGTGTTCGATAGTGGTAACTGCACATCTGTTGTAGCCATTTAATAAGTTTGCATTATCACATTCTACACACTCAGTTGACAGTTTATTAGGTACACCAAGCTAAAACTAATGTAGTCTGATATAACAATCTTCATGCAGGTTATAATGTTCAGTTTTTGCTGGAATTGTTTTAGAGAGGCGTTGAGTCAATTTTTATAATTTATCTAAATATAAGGAAAATGGCGTTTAAAATGATCAAGCTAATGTTGACGAGCTAAAAAAAGGTTAAATTACAAGTAAATGCGCTGCATTAAAAATGTTACTTGTCAGTGCTATGTTTTTGTATATGACATTAGATTACTAATACTGTTGCATCAGTGTTTAGGCAGCATTTTATTGCTGTATCTTACTGAGGTTTTAACTTCTTCATACAGTATACAGTGAGGCGCTTTAATGCAGTGGTTCCTAACAGGCCTCTTCCACAGGTCAGAGATAAATCTGAGGGGTTATGAGATGATTAAGAAGGAACAACAAACATGACAAGAAGCCCAAACAACCATCTACATTTTTTGTAAGACATCACAAGCCAAAGGGGTTGAGAAACACTTGTTGAATGTGTGATGTATTTAGCAGGTTCATCATCATAAAGCTTAATCTTAAAACTATATAACATATCTGTCATAAATGCAGTGGAGTATAGTGTAATATTTCTCTCTGAAATGTAGTGGAGTAGAAGTTTAAAGTAAATATACTCACATATAGGTACTTCAGTATTGTACTTAAATATTGTACTTAAGTAAAAATACTTAGTTACTTTACACCACTGACAATAGAGACATGGTAACTATTACATTAATACTGAGGACTCAAACATCACATTGGAGTTGTTTGAGGTGGTATGTTGATTTCCACTGACCTTGTCTCATTGAATTGCCCAAAGCATCAGTTGGCAGCTGCATCAGCAAAGTCTGTAGCCCAGCCTGACCCTATATTCTTACATAATATGTTCTACTGTGTATTTGTGCATTGAATGTGTGATTTAAAACAGAGAATACAGCATGTAGCGGGCGGAAAACACACCATATAAAACACACAATAACTAGTCTGCAATAGTGATTTTCGGGTTTCGTTTTGAAACCATTACATGTCTGAAATCTCAGCCTTCCAGCAACAATGTTTACCTTGAAAAAAATGTACACAGCCACTGTTGTATATAAGCAATACACAAATAACAGTAACATATTAATAGTCAACTAATCACTAATGTATCTCAAGAGTACTCCTATCCATTATTGATTACTCTGCTGAAGTCTCAAGAAGATGCAATTTAGATATTTAGATATGACAGTAATAATGTGCACAATAGAAATTGAGTCTTACATTACACTTGTGGTACACCCATACTTTTTTCCCAATGACCCCTATCAGTAAAATAAATTGAGTTAAGTAAAATATATATTTAGTTAAAGCAATTCTAGCAAAATCTGAGAAAAAGAATTTGAAAATGTGAGTAGACTTGTTCAATTTTTTTAAAATAAAAATCCTCCTGCGGCAAGGTTAGCTCATAGTCTGTAATCCACTGTTAAAACTCTAATCTGATCATTTGACAGACATGTTTTTGGATTTGCTCCTGTTTTTCCTGACTGTCTGATAAGAGCTGGGAACAGGGCCTAGTTCACCCATCCTGTCCACTCTGAACAGGCTTCAGCCACTGACCCCAGGCTCTTTACCAGAGAGCAAAGATTTTTCCTTCTCCTTTTTGTCCAGGCCATTGAGTCGAGGATGGGTGAAGTTGTTTCCCAAGACCCATTCCATCACTTTAGAAAGCATGGTTAGCAAATACTTACTCCAGTTGTATCCTGAAAAAAAATGAAATCATGTACCTTTTATCAAATGTTTGGTTTATTTATATTACAGGGTGAGCATAACAGTGCTGATCAGACAAGTATTTAATTTCCATTTCTGTAGGCAGCAGTATGTTTCTGGGAGCCCTGGAACATTAAATGGTAACTTTATGCTGCTCAACACCTACATGCAAACAACTTTATTACGGCTGTGCCAACTCCCTTTTTCTGAAACTATTATGTACTGCTGTTTCCAAGGTCAAGAATAAACATCAGTTTTTAAGAAATGTGGACAAGGTGTCTTTGAAATGCCCAGAAAAAAATAAGACTAATTTTGAACATCTATATTTCCATGACAACTGGTCAAACTCCATCTGCAGATGAAGATTTGATATGATTTCACTTTATTCTCTGAAATGTGTCTTGCATCACAAGGGAGTAGGAGTTTTATTTTCATCATCTATTTGTTAGTGTAGATGGTTTATAATTATGAAATTATTTAAGTATAAAATAGTAAGAAAAGAACACCCATCACTGTTTCCTGAAGTCCAAGGTAACATCTTCAAATGTCTTGTTTTGTCAGACTAACAGTCCAAAACCCAAAGATATTCAGTTTATTGTCATACATATTTACAAATATTCACATTTGAGAAGAATTTTTGCCAAGTTTGCTTTTTAGGGATTAAAAGTCAACAGTCAGAATTGCCAATAAATCTTTTCAGCTTTAGGTCTTTTCTGGGTGCCTTGGGAAATAATGAAACTGCCATGTATGGTGGGGGGCAGTAGGAGCCCAACATCAAATATTTGCCCCTGGACCCCTTATATGGTTGATCTGGCCCTGACTACAAACATATACAGTATATCACGTCAGACATTATGACTAAGCAGCTGCAGTGAGAACAGCTTCATCACTTTCTTTCACATCTAGTGCTTAGCCTGCACAGCTACACATGTCTTGGAAAAAAAGCACATCAGCTGGATGCAGTGCAGCAGAACCCAGAGTAACATGACTCCTGGTTTGCTGATTTAACTGTTTAACAGACTAGGACACATCGAGGAATCACCAAGCTCATGTAAATGTGACTTTTTAAATTTTTTTTTTTTTTTTTTTTAAAAAGCTCAAGAACAGGCACTATGTGGAGCTTGTGTCGAGACTGCTTAACATAAAACCGCAGGTATTTCTAAACAATGCCAAGATACCCTGAGGAGAAGGGCTTGAACTGATTGACCCCATCTTGTCTCTGGCATGAAACTGAAATTTCTGCCATCTGTCCTCTCTCCATGGGTAGTTACAGTGAGGACAGTGATGTAAAACAGCTGATTTGTCCCCCTCTTCTCTCATATCTGAAACATAAAAAACCAAACTGTAATACATGTTTCTGGGTGTTTCTGGACACCAGCTGGTAAGATTCTGGTCAATCTTTCTATGTAATTTCCACTCCCTGATCTGCAGCAGCGCCCCTCCTCCTCTCGGCTCTGGGTCAGTCGTCTTAGCCAATCCCCGCGCGCAGCAGCCTGGGTCTGGGTCTGGCCACGCCCGCTACCCCGGCCCCAGCCTCGTTCTGGATACGCTCCAGCATTATAAATCCATTGTCCGGCACATTCACTTTAGTCTGCGGTGGGCTCCTCGTGTTAACGAAGTAACGGTTCTGCTCGTCGTTGGAAAACTTTCGCATTCACAATGAGGGAAATCGTACACATCCAGGCCGGTCAGTGCGGTAACCAGATTGGTGCCAAGGTAAGAAAATAAAAATATCAATAAATTATTTTTTCCTTTTCCTCAATTATGTTTTTTTTTTCTTTCACTTTTACGCCCCAGACTCATTATGCAGGACAGACTTATTATAGAAAGTCTTAATGTTGCAGATTCTTTTGATAAGTATGAAGACAAAGGAGTCCTTTTGTTTCATTGTGCATAAATAAAAAAATATTGTTTCACATATATTATACCTATGTGTATTTAAACGCATCAAAAATACGAAAATCTCACTCTTAAGGATTAAAACACACTGTTTATGTTGTTTTTTAAATTATTTTTTTGTCTGAATCTTGTGCACTGCGGTAACTGGTGGAGGTGGGTGTGGAGCAGCGGACCGTGCCTGCTCACATTGAAATAACGGTATAACGGGGCTCTTGTGTCTCGACGGGTTTTGTTCACACAACACCGGGCGTGTCTGCGTCTCAACACTGTGGATTCAGCTGACCTCAAGACATTGTCTGTGGGGGGAAAAGAAAGAAAAAAAAATCAGTCCATTCTTCCCTTGTCAGAGCCTTTCAGTCAGTGTAGTCCGCACTCCTCTGGTTTCTTTGTCTTCCACAGGCAGATATGACTGGTATTTTCAGACAATGAGTGGGAGCAGAAATGGGAGGCCTAGTTATTCCCCACCCCAATGGCCGATGGATCAATAGCTCGTATTGATTATTTTATTTCTGCGGGCTGTGGATGCAGTCTGCTGCTTCAGCTGGTGAGAAAGCAGGGCAGCTGTGGAAAGGGTGTGGCATGGATAATTGGTAAAGAAAGAATTTCTCCCTTTAAAAAGAGCATTCACTGAGAAACATCATCAGTGCTTTAAAAATTTAAATACATCAACTGACTTTCCTTTGTCAATTTATATATAATTTTCATGCATTCGACACTATAGTCTACCCAATGGAACCCCACAGTCTTGCCCCACTAGTACAATACATCACCCACCCAGTCTTACAGTAACAATTGCAGTCTGCTACAATACATGTCTTCTCGGCCCATTATTATCTCCGTCTCATTATCTCCTTTTGTTTTACAACTGATCATTTGCTGCAGACAGCATATGTTTAAGTAGGACCACTCAAATGCACACAGAAATCTTGCCCTGGTATTCAAATATAGTTTGGAGACCACATGAACAATGGCCCATATTTTATTTTTATTTTTTAACTGGATGCATCATTATCGTGGTGATGCTCTGCTGACAGAGATTTTAATGTTCTGTAAAGCAGGGTCTGTCTTTGTAATCAATGTCTTCTAACCAAATTAGGGGTAGGGTGGGGGAGGAATGGAGGAAACAGCTGATGCACAGTGGGTGAGGTCACTGGCTTCTCAATTGACTTAATGTGCAAATGTTGGCTATGTCTTGGCAAAAAAAGCCATTCATAATAAACACCACATATAACAATTATATCAATTTTTATGGATTTATTTTAGCAGTTGCACCATATAATGCAAACTGCAGTAAAGAATGAATACATAAAGGCTTGTATAATTGGAGTTAATGCAGTAAATTAATATCCATCTCCCTTTTGACAATGCGGTGTTCAAATAACTACTAGTGACCTGGCAGTGAGGATCTCCATTTGTTTCAGTTTACCCAGGACTCATTGATTCAGATGTCCAGCGGATATGATTGACAGGATTGCTGAAGGTCTCCATTGTGGTGAATTAGGTCAGGGTGTGGCATTGCTTTCCTGCTTATTGTCCTCATTCTTTCACTATGATTCTTTTCGGTCTTTACTGATAGCTATCTCTTGTGTCACTGTCAACTGTTCATCATTTTCTCAGTCTTTTAGCTGCTCTTCTTCAACTCTTTGTTCCTCTTTTGTCCTGCTGAGCTGTGATCTCCGTCATATTAAGGTCACTTGGTCATTTTTGTTTTACATGCTCTTCTTTAAATGTCATGATACTTAGTCCACAGCTGACTCCCAATCTCTTAAGTACTGAGCTGCAATACAGCCTGCTTATCCAGATTACTCTAAATCCTCCTATTGCTGCTGTTAGCAGAAAATCACAGGCTGCGTGACCAAAAAAAGTCTGAGTTGGAAGATATCATAAAAATATGTGCATGCAAATGGCTGCCTGCGTATGCAACAGTCACCCCCGCTTATGGGGTTTAATTCATACACACTCTTAAAGACCTGAGTGTGGTATTTAAAGAGCAAACAAGACATGAATACAGATCTGAAGACAATCAGCGTCTTCAGTGTACCGTGACTGCCTGCAAATGGAGTGTATTTTCAGTTTTGCCTGTGGAGTGATCTGTAGCCCCTTTGTCCTCTCTCGCCTTTGCATTTTACATCTGAAAGAACTGCATTCTGCTACGTCGTCAGTCTGCGACTATGGAAATATTAACAGCTGCGTTGTATCAAATGGTTTCAGATATGGCTTGGTGAAAGGGGAAAAATCCTGTCATTTTCAGCAGAGTCCAAAAATTTAAACCCACTGCTGTTTTTCTCGTTTAAAGTCCCCAGTCCCTAAACCGCATTGCTAATGGATACATGCGTACCTTTTTTTTTGCAAGTAGCTGCCATGTGATATCTTCCATTTTCTGTCTGCAGTTCTGGGAAGTGATCAGTGACGAGCATGGCATCGATCCCACGGGAACTTACCACGGAGACAGCGACCTGCAGCTCGACAGGATCAGTGTTTACTATAATGAGGCCACAGGTTAGTTAGCTGCACTCCTTCTTATCAAGTGATTTATACATACAGGGCATATGTTGCATGTACATAGTTCTCCTGCATGACGGGAGGCATGAGAGAGTAATAGCATGTCTAACGTTATACTTTAGACATGCTGTTACTTTCTCGTGTCTGTCAAGCATGGATTTTCTCACATTATATATCCAGCGTAACATCCAAGACTGTGGTTTTCTGTATTATTGAGCTGGTGTGCTTTCTCTCCTCTCCTCTTTCTCTCTCTCTCTCCCTGTTTTGTCTCGTTCTCTTTCTCGTGGAGGAGGTAAATATGTGCCTCGGGCCATTCTGGTGGACTTGGAGCCTGGCACCATGGACTCTGTGAGGTCTGGACCTTTTGGGCAGATCTTCAGACCTGACAATTTTGTGTTTGGTGGGTAGAATAAACACATTTCTCGTGTTACTGAATGACCAAAGCCTTTTATGAACTGGGGGAAAAGAATGGCTCACCTATATGATGCTGCTTCCCCTCCAGGTCAGAGCGGTGCTGGAAACAACTGGGCCAAGGGTCACTACACAGAGGGAGCTGAGTTGGTGGACTCAGTCCTGGATGTGGTCCGCAAAGAGTCAGAAAGCTGTGACTGCCTGCAGGGCTTCCAGCTCACCCACTCTCTTGGTGGTGGAACTGGATCCGGAATGGGAACCCTGCTCATCAGCAAGATCCGTGAGGAGTACCCCGACCGTATCATGAACACCTTCAGTGTGGTGCCTTCCCCCAAGGTAACAAACCATGAGATGAGAGCATGAGATTTTGGGGTTTTTAATTTTAGCTTCTCTTGCCTTAGGTTTCTTTTCTAAGATCATGAGACTCAAGAAAGGTTCTGTGTGTTTTCTGTCCTCAGGTGTCTGACACAGTGGTTGAGCCTTACAATGCCACCCTGTCAGTCCACCAGCTCGTAGAGAACACAGATGAAACCTACTGCATTGACAACGAAGCTCTGTACGACATCTGCTTCCGCACTCTCAAACTGACCACACCCACCTACGGAGACCTTAACCACCTGGTGTCTGCTACCATGAGCGGGGTCACCACCTGCCTGCGCTTCCCTGGTCAGCTCAATGCTGATCTCCGCAAACTGGCTGTCAACATGGTGCCTTTCCCCCGTCTGCACTTCTTCATGCCAGGCTTCGCCCCCCTGACCAGCAGGGGCAGCCAGCAGTACCGTGCCCTCACAGTTCCCGAGCTCACCCAGCAGGTGTTCGATGCCAAGAATATGATGGCTGCGTGCGACCCACGTCACGGCCGCTATCTGACCGTCGCCGCTGTGTTCCGTGGCCGCATGTCCATGAAGGAGGTTGACGAGCAGATGCTCAACGTGCAGAACAAGAACAGCAGTTACTTCGTCGAATGGATCCCCAACAATGTCAAGACCGCCGTCTGTGACATTCCACCCCGTGGCCTCAAGATGGCCGTCACTTTCATTGGCAACAGCACAGCCATCCAGGAGCTGTTCAAGCGCATCTCCGAGCAGTTCACAGCCATGTTCCGTCGTAAGGCCTTCTTGCACTGGTACACAGGTGAAGGTATGGATGAAATGGAGTTCACTGAGGCAGAGAGCAACATGAATGATCTGGTGTCTGAGTACCAGCAGTACCAGGACGCCACCGCCGAGGAAGAGGGTGAATTTGAGGAGGAGGCTGAAGAGGATGCTTGAAGATGAAGATGTGAAGGTCAAGACATCAATACCAAAACGAAAAATAATCAAAAAGGAACAACCACAACAGTAACCAAGGAACCGACATAGTGTTAAGAGCATTGTTAGAATTAAACTTTAGCTTACATTAGATATCCCTTGTCATTCACTGCGAATAAAGTTGTCAAATTAAAAACTTGTTTTCCTTTCATTCATGACTTCATATAAATTATTCTCATTTGTCTGACAAAACACTATCTACAATTCAGCATTCACATTTGCATCATTCAGTTTTATCATGCATTTTATAACTAAGTTTGTGGAGTTAAGTGAACTCCACAAAGTCTCAGCACAGATCATAGACTGTATGTTGCAGACATGCAGTAGGTCAGATGTGTTCAGACATTATTGGAATATTTAATAAGGTGTAATATCTCGAGGTATTTATTCTCCTCTGCTCCACAGGCATTATGATGGTTAAGGGCACATGACCAATTGCAACATGGTAGAGTCAGACAAAGTTTTTTTCTCTGCGCCAAGCCACATTCCCACAACTATCCTAGTGCTGGGCATGAGTCAGTCCTAAGAACATAAGCTCACTGCACCTTGGCAGCATTCAGATGACCTAAATATACAACTTAAGAAAGTAGCAGGGCATTTTAAAGTTGAGCAAAATACACTCCACATATTTTAACTAACAATGTCGTAGCAACTGAATTTTGAATGCTTAAAACACTTTTGGGACTCAACAAGTTAAAAAGTATTTTACTTGTTTCTAGTTTCTTGTAAACATCTGGTTTTGCATTAAAATTCCTGTGGAGAGTTGTAGCTAACAGAGAATTTTAAGATCTTTACCATATGTTTTTCATGATGGATAGACTATCCACTAATTATCTTCTAATATAACAATATGCAATGAGAGTGCTTTCTGGTGGGAGATACAACCTAATGTGAGCTAATGCTCACTGAATAACTTTGGCAGAATAGCTAATTTGTAGTGCATACAGGTGCAGTGCAGCCCATAGGTGATGCAGCTGCTGCGTCCCTATAGGTCCCAAAGTTGGCATGCAGTAATTTGATTAAACACATTATGTTAGTGATATGCAACATATAAACACAAAACTGAAATACTGATGTCCTGTCTTGAACTACCTTTTGACACAAAAACTCTATTCAAGCCCGGGTCTCAAGGTTGGATAATTGCACCAGACACCCACCCTAAGGCCAGCATCATGTTCATCATGCTTTAAGGATGTGATATGTTCATATAAATGGGATAAAACAGAGTGCTAGACACATTCAGGCCTCCTATATTCTATTATAGAATTATAATTCCCATAGGATATACAGTTATAGAGACAGTTTGACCAGTTAAGACAATGGTTTAGACCAGTGTGAACAGGTTTCACACAATCCACTATCGCTTTAAGATGTGTCGGTACGGCGCGAAAATAAATGTATGAACGATGACGCTTCGGGGATTTTTGGTCCAATCAGAGACGTTTTAAGGAAGCCTGAGATCTTTGTCCAATAGCAAAAGGCTTCCGCGTGAGAGACGGTTATACAATCCAATCGCTTACGGTTGAAACGCCTCTTGTGGGCGTTGTAAATGTTTTCCAGGATGTGCAGGTACAATTTAGTTTATCTCCATTGAGCAGGGGCAAGGCGTGTGAAGGTGGGCATCTTTTCCTTAATAGATCATTTCAGCCAAAGACACCATAAATGCACCCACACTGCAATTGAACATGAGCTAATTTGACAACAATGTTGCCACAATGTTGGATGAATTATGGTCAAGCTACTCGTTAAGTCGCGAGAACTTCCTCCATAGTTTTCAACGCAGTTAATTAGGATTGTCTTTTTCTTGAAAGTAGGAACTAATTAAAGTTTAAGTTGAAAACAAATGCCTCACTGACATAAAGACGAGCGTATATTATACATTTTATGACATGCAATTATGATGTTGACGTTTGAAGTACCCAAATTAACGGTTAACGTATTTTACGTTGTTTTGTTTATATTGTGGCCGGAAGTTGAATTGCTGTGACTTGACGTGATCTGGAGAAACATACACGTTCAATAAAAGTTGTAGCACGCTGCTTATTGTTACTTAGATCATTGGTACAAACTGAAGGCTGGCAAGAATTCAACAGAAAAATATAACTAAACGGTCCAGTATCAATATTACAGTACACAGCTACGTTAGAGATAATCAGTTAGCTGTCTCGGCTAACGTTAGCTCCGTGGAGTTACCCAGTAATACCTACTAGTTAATTTGTTAACCTAACATGAACGTTGGTGGAATTACACGGTAACATTGTAGACAGTTATCTGTGTTTATGCACTGCAGCCCCGTCTTATCCTACGTGAGGAATGGATGCTACTCAGATGATCAATGACTCAATCTTGGAGTCAGACGAGGAAGAAAATGAAGAGGAGAATGAAAATAAGAGGGGGCAACCACTGGCTAAACTGTGCATCTTAACAAATGAACACATCCCTGAGACAGGTGAGTAGCTAACTGCTGCTGTTATTACCCATATGCTTTGGCGATTTATCAACAGGCCATGTCTTTGTATTTCTTACAATGGATGTTCTCTGTCACACAGAGTTGCCCCTCTTTTTGGGAGAAAATGTGCTGGGCCGTGACCCCAACACCTGCACCCTGCCTTTGCCAGCACCCTCAATATCCAAGCAGCATGCCACCATCTGCATCTCGGTTTACCGGAGAAGAGGTCGTCACAGTGAAGTGGATACGGAGGCTTTAGTTTGGGACCATGCGAGCATGAATGGGACCCGCAAAGGTCGCTTAAAGCTGACTCCTAATGTACGCTACGCCCTCAGTGATGGTGACAGTTTGGTGGTGGCGGACATCCCATGTCAATATGTCTGCTGCGCCGTAGACACAGTCTCTTCTCAAGGGGATACAAGGACTTCGGGGGTAAAGGCCAACTTGCCAGGTGCCTCGGGAGAAAAGGGAGGTGACATAAACACAGGCAGCAAGAAATGCGTCAACGGAGGCGCAAAGGCTAGGGTGTCATCAACGAAGACTCCTGTCAGAGCCAGTTGCCTGTCCTTTGAGCAAACTCCAACCCAGCCACAGGGGACCTTGGTCCCAGAATCTGACTCAGACTCAGATGGAGAAAGAAGGGGAGGAGGAGACAGGAGGCACAAGGCTCTAGGTATGTAGTTTATGTAAATATACATTAAAATCAAGTTCTGTTTTTTGTATCTGATGTTTTACAAGCTCATCTTTATTGTCTTTTACAGTGTCTGATTCTGACTCCCATAAATCTAGTCCCACTTGTTCTACCTTCCTGAGTCCCGCAAACAAAATCGTCCCTGAAAGGTATATTAACAAAAGCTTTTTGTGTATAAACAGTCCCTGTACAATTTATTCATCCTTTCATTTCTGAATTACAATGTTTGTCACCTTGTTTTCCACTGTTTTAGTGAGGATGAAAGTCCCATCACACCGTCCTCCTCCACTAAAAATAGACCTCACAGACATGTCAGCTTTAGCAAGGAAGAGACAGAAGTAGATGTGGGGGGGCAGCTGCTGAAGGGAAAAAAGGCACTAGTGGACGACAGTGAAGATGAGGAAGGGATGGAGGAAGAAAGAGCAGCAGCAGAAGGGACAAAGTCTAAGGAAAGTGGACAACGTGTGTCAGTGAAGCAGGAAAGCAATGTCAGTTTCACAGGTGAAGATGAATTGCCTGTGTCTACACCAACAGCCTCCACAGATGGGATCCCTGCATTTAACATGGACAGTGACACTGATATGGAGGGAGAGGAGGAAGGAGCGGCATCTGCAGGTCCTGTGACCTTGAACATAAACCAAGTCAGTCAGCCACCAGACACAGCTCAGTTTCACATGGACAGTGATACAGATGTCGATGAGGATGAAGATGCCTTAAACAGAGCTCCTAAAACTGTGCCTTCCTCTGACGACAGTATCAAACCTACCCATGTTAATTCAGTTGTTCAGCCTGAGGGAATCACTGCGAACAGTGACACTGATGTGGATGACGATGCTACTGTCTCCGACGCTGCCACAAAAGTGAAACCCATGTCATTTCAGAGTGCACACTCAGCTGACACTGCTCCTTTAACGCAGCCGAAAGATTTCCACCTAGACAGTGACACAGATGTTGATGAGGAAGAAGAAATGGAATGTGGAACAAATAAAGCAGGCTCTAAAATAGACAAAACTCCCACTAGATTAGATATAAAGGCAACTGGGCCTGAATCTGCCCCTAGTAGCCTACATCTAGACAGTGACACACATGATGAGGCGATCCCTGCCCCTGCCCTCGGCGAACCCTCGTTGGAGTCTGCTGCCACAGAATCACGTGCCACTAAAGATGGAAGGGCTGACACTTTGCCTGACAGTGACACAGACGTGGAAGACGATTCTCCTCTGGTTGAACCTGTTGCTGTCGCAACCTTGTCGGTCCCTGCTGGTGTCGTGTCAGATTCTGATGCAGACACAGATGTAGATGAATCCAGCATGCCACTTGCTGGGGATGGGGCCAACCCACCTGATCTTAGAGTGGACAGTGATACAGATGTGGAGGATAAAGAAGCGGATGTTAGAGAGGCAGGTGAAGGCCAGATTCCTGGCCTATGCAGAGAAGAAACACCTGGGATAGTCGCTCCTCTTCTACAGAACTGCTCCACTCCTGTACAACTGTCAGGTAAGTAATCAATTTTCAAACAGGAACTTATGGAAATGAATGTAGGCTGCAACTAATAATTATTTTCATTACTGATTAATCTCTTTCTTTCATTACTTATCTCTTTCTCAGTTAACAACAACACACACATATATACATATATATATATATATATCCTCCTTGATCCAGTGTATGAATGATTCAGCTGTTTTTTGCTGTTGCAGAGGGACAGGTGGAAAATATGGAAACTCAGGCTTTCTTGAGTCCTTCTTCAGTTCCATTTAGATGTGAGTAAATTACTTTTAACACATACAAATAGCATATAACGTCTAGGACAATATATCAGAATATATCAGAGAGTTGTGGGAACATCTTTATTTTGTCTTCTTGGTCTCCCAGGTGCAGTTGCCCCTGTAGCATTGTCTTCCTGCTCAGACAGCCAGGAGGATGAAGACTTTGTTGTGGCGGAGACGCAGTCCTTCGTTCTTCAGACCCAAGGTTGCCAGAGCAACCCTCCAGAGGACCACACCATGGAACCCACCCAAGCCTTTGGACTTGAACCTTCTGGTGATGAAAATGATGAACAGTCCAGCAGAGGAGGGTCTTTTCAGCTGGGATTGTCTGACAGCAGCCACCTGCAGTGTCAGGCCCAAGCTCTAGCCATGGAGAGCACCCAGGCTTTTGTCTCTACGGATAGGAGTGTAAATCTGGAAGATACCCAAGCATATGCAGCCATCTCAACTGCAGACAGAACCTCTGCGGAGAATGATCCAAATCTGGAAGCTACACAGGCGTATGGAGCAGACAAGGAGCCTGCCAGATGTTCAGTAATGTCTGAAAAAGCAGGTCATGTAGATTTGGCTCTACAAGCAACACAGGCATATATTTCAGAGCCCTACAATGATTCAGAGAATGAAACAGATGAAGATGAGAGAAAAAATATTACTGCTACTGCTGAGATTCAGCCTTTAGGCTCTGCCAACTTATGTGCTCTCATGGCAGAAACCCAACCAATGTCTGCCTTTGAGGAAGAGGAGAGTTTGGCAACAGACAAGCCTGTTTCCTCTGTACAACATGTTAAACACATAACAAAGAATGATAAAGAGGAGAGGGAGGGTCGTAGAGAGACAACTCAACCTCAACAGAAGCCCTCTAGTGAAATTCTATCTCTGGCTGAGACTCAGCCCATGCATACATTTGACAATGAGGAAAGTGATGATGAAGACCCATTTCCAGGTCCTCAAAGAAGAAAACCAAAGCCATTGCACCTTGAAGAGGAGCAGAGACAGCCCCTTCTTAGTTCTGAGTTATCAATTGCTGAAACTCAGCCCATGGCTGTAAGTGAAAATGAGGAAAGCGATGATGGGGACTCGATGCCAGGCCCTCGAAAAAGAAAAGCAAAGCAACTACGAGTCGAAGAAGAGGAGACACAAACGCTCACAAACTCTGAGCTCTCTGCTGTCGAAACTCAACCAATGGATACAGGTGAAAATGGAGAAAGTGATGAGGAAGACTCAATTCCAATTTTTCGAAAAAGAAGAGCAAAGCCGCTGCAACTTGAGGACACGCAGACCCTCTCTAGTTCTGAAGTCCAAACTCAGCCCATGGGTGAAGATGAGCAAAGTGACGAAGAGGACTTTATTCCAGGTCCACGGAAAGGAAAAGCAAAGCCACTGCAAATTGAAGATGAGCAGACACAGCCCCTCACTATTGAAACTCAGCCTGTACTCACAGGTGAAGATGAGGAAAGTGATGATGAAGACTCAATTCCAGGTCCATGTAAAAGAAAAGCAAAGGCACTGCAGCTTGAAGAAGAGGAGACACAACCGCTTACGATTTCTGAGTTCTCTACTGTAGAAACTCACTCTTTGGAAACACAAAGTGGTGTGCAACCTGAGAGACAAAGGATGAGACAATCTGAAGCTGGAACCAGTGGAGTCAGTGTTAGAAATAAAAAAGAGACAAGGGCAAGATTAAGAGAGGAGGAAGAGCAAGCAGAGTGTTCTGAACCTCCAAAGAGACAGACAAGAGGGAAGAGTAAAGCTTTGCCCACTACTAGAGGAAGGAGAGGAACGTCCAGGCCTGATGAGGATAAGAGTGGGAAAGAGGAGGAGGTAGAGCAAACTAGGAGGGCTAGAGGGAAAAAATCCATGAGGCAGCAGAAAGATGATGAGGAAAAGGGAGAAAAGCATGAAACTGAAGGAGAAGAGAATGCTGGAAATGGCAACCTAATAAAAGAAAAACAAGAAGGGGGACTGGGAGAGGAGAGAGATGTTGCAGACCTCAGACATCAAGAGAGAGAAAATATGGAGAAGGAAAAGAGGGAGACTGAAAGAGAAAGGAAACGAGATGAGATAGAGAGGCAGCATAGAAGGGGAGAACAAGAAAGATTAGAGAGGGAAAGAAAAGAGAAGGAAGAACAAGAGAGATTGCAGGCTGAAAATACAAAGAGGATAAGACTTGAACAGGAGAGAGCAGAGAAAGAGAGAAAGGAACAAGAAGAAAAGGAAAGATCTGATCGGCTAAAGAGAGAAAAAGAACAATTGGAGAGGGAACGAAAGGAGAATGAAGAAAAAGAGAGATTGGAGCGTGAAAAGGCAGAACAAGAAGAGAGGGAGATTTTGGAAAGAGAAGAGAAAGAGAGAATAGAGAGGGAAAGAAAGGAACAGGAGGAAAAGGAAAGATTGGAGACAGAAAAGAAGGAACTAGAAGAGAAGCTTGAAAGGGAGAGGAAGGAACGAGAAAACCACGCAAGACTGCAGAGGGAAGAAAGAGAAAGACTGGAGAAAGAAAAAGAGACCAAAGAAAAACAAATAAAAGAGCAACAACAAAACAAGGAAGAAGTGAACAAGCCCAAAGTGCCTATAAGAGGTCGAAGAGCAGCCAGAAGTACAGCTGCCACCCAATCTACAACAGAGCCAGAACAAGACCCGACCGTATCAGCCAATGATGATGTCCCAGCAAGGCGAACCAGATCTCGCTCCAACTCCTCCAACTCGGTCAGCTCTGAGAGATCCGCCTCAAGCATCAATACCCAGGAGGGCAAGGGGAGAGGGCGGGGCAGAGGGGCAAAGAGGATCAGTGAGCCACCCCAGGCAGGCATTGCCAGAAGCAGCAACAGGAGGAGGACAGTGGCTGCAGAGACAACTGAACAAGACAATAATGATATTTCTCATCAGGGAGTCCTTTCGAGGTCTAACTCCTCCAATTCTCTCAATTCTGAGATTTCTAGCTGCAGTGCAAGCTCCCAAAACCGAGGAAGAGGAGGTAGGCAGCGAGGAAGACAGAGGAAAACAGAGCCTGCGCCAAACTCCATCCTTCCTATCAATTGGAGTGATCAGAATTCAACACCCAAACCTGCAGCCAGAGGCAGGAGGGGAAGGAAAACAGAGGGATCCTCTAATGTGGTTCCTCAGGAGGATGAAGAAGAGAAAGCAGGCTCTCAGCAGACTAGTAACACAAGGGGGCAGCGCAGAGCCAACACAAATGACTCTGAACCCACTGCTGCACATGAGGAAGACCAGTCAAATCAGGAGGAAGATTGTGCCAATGAGGAATCACCGCTTAAAAGGAAAGTCAGGGGCAGAGGACAAAAAGCAGTAAAGAGTGAAACTGTAGAGGCACCGGTGGCCCCCTCAGTCAGTGATGGAGATGAGGCTAAAGACAAAAGAAAGGGAAGGAAGAGAGAGTTGGAGGCACATACAGAGGATTCTAGCAGTAGTTCCAAAATTCTTAAAGGGAAAGAGAGAGCCCAAACAACAGAGGCAACAAAGGAGGAAGGTCAAGATGAAACAAAAGATGAGAATCCTGTTCATGTTAAGAGGAGAGGTAGAGCATCAAGTGCTCAAGCCAAGAAGAATGCAAAAGAATCTCCTCTTGAAGTGGAGGTGAAAGAAGAGAGTGAGAAGAGAGCCAGAGGTCGGCTGTCTGCAGTCCAGAAAAATAAGAAAGAGGAGCAGGAAGAAAGTGGTGCATCTGTCAGTTCCATGAAACAGGATGCAAAAGCAGAAGCATCAGAGGTGACATAATTACTTCACTTTTAAACATGCCTTTTAAATTGTAAGGTCTTAGAAGTCCTGGGTTTGATTGAAACAAAAATACATTAAGGCTGAAACATAAATCAGACAAAATAGATACCTTAGTAGTGTATAATTAGTGTCCAGGAACTTCTGTCCTTGAAGATGAAGGCTTTTACCTTGGCCAAGGGCCCCAGTGCATTTCTCTCTCTGAGTCAGCCTTTCCAGCCATCATAATGTACTGCAATCAATGTCAGGGACTGTCTAGGTCTTTCCCACTCTCTCAGCTACAAGAGTAGTCTGGCCTGCCCTGCCTCGCCATTAATACACTAATGAATTAAGTGGCTGGTGGTCACACAGTCACTTCCTACTCTTATGTTTTATGATCTTTGCTTTCTTTACTCCTCTTGTCCCCACCATTCTCCTCTTTGTCTGTCTTCATTCTTGCACTATTTTCTCTTCATTCCCCCTCCTCCTTCCTCTCGCCAGCCTCTACAGCCCCAGACTCCAACCAGCACTGTATCCCGGAAGCGACAGGCTCCTGCAGACTCCTCTCCTGTTGCAAAGACTCCTCGCTCCTCCTCTGCTTCCCCCGCAGCTAGTGGTCGACTACGAGCGGCGAGCCAGGCCTACAAGGTCTGTGTTTATCTGTGTGTAAATCTCTGGGCGTTTTTTGTCATACAAATTATGCACATAAAATTTGGAAAATTATATGAGAAGATTGATGCCACTCTCAAATCTGCTTAGTATGGAGCTAGAACCAGGCTGCAGTTAGTCTAGCTTGGTATAGATATTGGATGCAGGGGGAAACAACTATACTGGCTCTCTCCTAAGCTCAAAAACACATCTATCAGTGCCTCTAGACCTGACTAATTAATACCCTGTGTCTTCTTTGATTAATCCTTACATAAACAGTAATGTAAAAATGAAGTCCTGATATTGTGAGGATCCATGTGCCTCTTTAACACCACTTTAACATCACCGACAGCTGTTTGTCAAACAATTGTTTGAGCACAACTCCCTGTAAAACCACAATTTGTCTTTTTAGAGTAGGACCCCAGCAATCTGTCTTGTTATTCATGAGGAGTGATTGTGTAATTTGAATCAGCCACAGAAAATGACCCAAAATGGATGGTGAAATGCACATCAAAGATATGCTTTGCTAAGGTTAAAAGAACTAAAATATGATTTGTTTCTATGTCCCCATTTTCAAAACAACTAATCTCATTAGATGACAGATTAACAGAAATATGTCCAACAAGCTTTAAAACGGTAACTGTAGTTTTGACCTGTGATGACTTAAAACAACACTGCGTCTGTCTCTCCCTTAGGTGCTGTTCACAGGTGTGGTGGATGAAGCCGGGGAGAGAGTGTTGGCTCGTTTAGGAGGCAGCATGGCCAAAGGTGTGGCGGACATGAACTGCCTGGTGACTGATAAAGTGCGAAGGACTGTTAAGTTCCTGTGTGCGGTGGCCAAAGGAGTCCCCATTGTCACCACACACTGGCTGGAAAAGGTCAGTCACTATTTTTGCAGTTAAAACTGGTCCCAGACCAGTTTTTTCTCTCTTTGTAAGAATTAAAGTGGCGCAAATAGTTCACACACATAGAGAGACATACTCAAATAGACACTCTCCTCTCCTGGTGTTTCAGAGTGGCAAAGCTGGGAGCTTCCTGTCTCCTAATGCTTTTGTTGTGAAGGATTCGGAGCAGGAGAAGAAGTTCAGTTTCTGCCTCCAGGAATCTCTGAGGATTGCCGGCAGTCAGCCTCTCTTACAGGTACTCTAACTCACTCATCCTATATATTTCTGTGCTTTTATATTGAGAGTGAGAGGCTGGCAGTTGTCAGTGTGATATTTCCCTTGGCAGAAGGCACAGGGGTGATGGGTAATATTGATACTGAGCAATAGTGAGTCATAGTGGGAATCCAGAAATGTTGCTGTGAGAATATTCCTCAGCCTGTTACAGATTTGAAATCCTTCACTCTTAACCTACAAGCATTGCCTTTTGCTCAGGCCTTACTGTTGAACAAGTCTTTACAAGGGCACAGTTTGTTTACCATTACACTGTGGCTTGTGGAAAGTAATTTGACATTTACTGTTATTGTATTGGTTATGTTTTATGGGCACTTGAAAAGGAAGCAGGCAGCAATGTTTCAATTTCTGTTACATCATCTCCCTATCCTGCACTGTTTCATCAAAGCTGCAGAGGGAGAGTTACCATATATTATGCTGATTCCGGCTACAATTAGGGAACAGTATATGTGTGTGATACCAAAATCCATTACTGAGAGTCTTGTATTGATTTTTTGAGGCGTTCTTGCAGAGATTAAATAAAAATAGAGAGAAATCATATTTGTTTCGATGCTGTGTACCTCATCTCTTTTCTTAGGGATATGAGATCCATGTTACAAAATCAGTGAAGCCGGAGCCAGTTCAAATGAAAGATATAATCTCCTGCAGTGGAGCCACCTTTCTACCTAAGATGCCCTCTTCTCACAAGGTAGCAGTCAAACTTAACCCCCATCTCATGCTTCACATAAAGTAAATGAACATTAAATATAATTAATATAATTGGTCCTCTGTCTTCACAACTTATTATTCCATGATAAATCTGTATATTACCTTTTACTTTCTGTCACCTCGCTCTCTCTTAGCCTCAGACTGTAGTGATTTCCTGTGAGGAGGACTGGTTGCTATGCAGCCCGGCTGTCTCTGCATCTCTCCCCGTCGTAACTGCCGAGTTCATTCTCACGGGAATCCTTCAACAGAAAGTTGACTTTCGAACCCATGCTCTCTCTGCCCCTGTAACTAATCTACAACCTGCAGGAGGCAGAGGAAGGGGCAGGAAGAAGACATAGCATCACCAGGGTGTACTGTGAACATACACGCAATGATGCACCTACATATGTGCAGGAAATCTGCACTAGTTTGTACGCATTTATAATTTGTAGATACCCTTTCAAACCAGAGACTGCACTAGTGAGTCAGTTGTTCGTCTGTATGGAAGACTTTAAGAATGTAGTTGCCAGATGCAGCAAAAGTTGAATGAATGCGGTTTACTGTTAGCTGTCAAAAACTAATTTTATATGTACAATTTCCTGTTTTGCAAGAGAGTGATGTGAGAGACAAAATTTAGGAAGCTTGTGAAGTGTCTCTAATTTTTATGTTTCAAAAATCTACTCTCAGTACACTGTAAGTCGTTTCTTACAGTCTTTCTTTTGCCTTGTACATGTGGAAAAAATTTAGTTTTTAAAATTACTAAAGCTGAAGGTGATGCTGTTAAGTAATTACCCATTAACCGTCCTTGTCACTCTCCCCTCTCCTCCTCTGTGCTCCGCCCCTCCCTTTATACAACAACAACAAGCAGAGCTGGAATTAACAGCTGCAAAACTGCCACCACTCTGTGCACTAAGTGCTTAAACTCAATCAGCCTTTCTGGCAAGTAACCAAGCGTGAGGGGGGAGTTGTATAAATCATGTTTGGATGGTGGAACCTTGGAAGCCAAGGGGTGTGTTTAAAATCCATCAGCTACGGTGGCCAGTGGATGAAAAACTGCTTGTTTCCTTTCCTGATAAGAAGTGCATAATGCCTTTTATACCAAGGTAATCATGAGCCTACCAGTGTATCTGTTGTTCCTAAATCTCCATTAACCACCACCACCTACTCCATTAAGACTTCATCCAATCCTATTACCTCCAGAGATGAGACACAATATAGCCAGATGAATGAATGCTGATGCTGCTTCTACATCAATATCTTATGATGTTTGTTCTTGTCATGCATTTATCTACTGTCTCTTCGATTTTTAGCATACAGCCTTAAAGGTATGCTGTTCTTGTATGGAAAAAACAGTATACAGATTTTCTACATGCTGTGTCATTGAAAGACAGACTAATTAGCTGGTCATTTTTAGAACTGTTAACCAGCTAATATCTTAACACCGAGTTTGTATTTACACCAGATCATGAAATCTGTCTGAACTGTAAGTGAAAACATTAAATATTTTCTATTACCATGAACCACATGTATTTCTTTTTGCATCAATACACTTGTGGATATTCTGGTAATTTATTATATCTATATTGTATCTGTTTTGTTTAGGATTTAGAGTGATCTACTTTATGAATTGTTGAGCTAAACTTGGAGTTCAGAAAACACCAATTAAGTAGACCTTGTGCTGAGTTTTATGTATTGTATGTATTCATTTTAAAACACATTTGTCAGTACTCAATGCCCCTGATTTGACTTAAATATAGATAATATGCTAAAATTGTTATCTATACAGTGATACTGTCATTCAGTGTAGTGGGTGACACTGTGGTGTTACAGAGAAATTACATTACCCCAAATAACAAAATCGTTACACTGATTAATGGAATTTTTACTTAAACATGTATAACAGGCTATCAGCTGGCCACCTATATCAGAAAATGAACTTGACCAACGAAGATAATCACACTTATTCACAACAAATAATTAATTTATGCATATTTTTCCAAAACTCATTCATCAAGAGTTTTTTAGCATTTAACTGAATTATATGTGGTGCTGTAACTTCGGTTTTCACGCCATGAAAAGGTGAAATTATCAGATATTTAAGAGATAAATTCACCTGCTGCAGTGTCACAGAGGTCTTCAGGGGTCCTTCTGATGATGTCACAGACTGTCACATGACTGTCAGTTTTGATAGGAAGTCAAAATGGCCTCTTGATCGCCTCTTAATCTTACGGGATAAAGGTCCACTGGTTATTTCACGTAAGCAACAAGACACTGTCGTTTTAATACACTGTCAACACTTATTACACTAAGAAAACAAATATTTTCTTTTAAGTGTAAGTTTATTTAACTGTGAAATCGAAATGCGACACTGAATGACAATTTTGCAGTTTAGAACATTATTTCACCCATATTTTATTTAAAAAAAAAAGTTAGTTGAAAAATGAAAGTAGATACTGTAGTTTCAGGTATATAAAATCACTTGTAAATTTAATTTGATGTGTTATTAATATGTTCATTCACACGTCATTAAATAGTTTTTCACTAGAGTTTGGGCTTTACAGCACAGTTGAATACACACCCTATTGTTTGTATTTTAAGACTGAAGGGTGACAAAGTAGGCTAGAGGATTTTGTGTTTGTCCCCCTCAATAACAGAAGCCAAAACTGGATTTATAGGCCATTTCTAGCATTTTGTCGTTGGCTATATCAAATTAAATCGACAGTTTTCCTTAAGCGAAAATAGAATCATCCACTTTGGACATAACATCTAAACTGAACTGGTTATGGGTGCATAGCTTTTCACTGCACCAGCTTCCTCTATGAATTGCCTGCCTAACACCTCGTTCAATAAGCTCTCTCCTCACTGTCAGATGACCATAGGTGTCTTTCGGGGGACGAGGGGGTGGCCGGTGTTTCCCGACATGAGTCGAGTGGCTCCGAGTGAGAGCAGAGCCCGACATATTCTGAACATCTTCCAAATGTTGAGCCCGAGTCGTGAAGTGCTGCTCTTGAGGGGGGCGAGGTTGAGAGGGAGGGAGACGACGCGGGAGAAAACAGGCAACGTTCACACAGATTTTCACCTCTGAGCGCGTCCCGACATCTCCGCAGACTGCTGCACCGCAGCTCCAGCCGACCAATTAAAAGGTAGGTGAGATGTCGAGCAATGATTTTCTTTTCGTTGATATGCCTGTGCGGATGCTTGTCCTAAATTTGACTGGTGCGTGACGGGTTAAATTCTGCAGTTTTTTCGGTTGATGCGCTTTATCGGCTATCCCGGCACCGGAGGTGACTGATTAGACTTTGAGCTGTGAGGTTTATCATCAACAGCTACACATCTTACTATCTGTGAGGAAAGGTGTGAAAATATGTTCATCCTCGTTTATTGACTGGACGTTCCTGAGATGGAGCCGGGCTTCGCTTGTGTTGCATATTTTAGGTTAAGTTAATTTATTTCCCAGCCTCATGATGAGATTCAAGTTGTTAGAAATATCATGGAGATTTATTTTGAGGGGTGCATATCAATTGTTTATTACAGCCTAATGTGCATGTTAAATTAAGACAGTTAGGTTCAGTCTAAGCTGGTCACTGAATGAAAACATCAAAAAAATCATATATTATTATCATTACTACTATTATCATCATCATCATAGGAAAATTACAAAGTCATAGTCTTATGTCATTTTCTTTAGGCTTTCTTTAGGCTGCCTTGACGAAGTTGATATTGTCCAATAGGCTGTATGTTCTCTACACTTAAGACTTAATAGCATCCATTATGTGAGAGGATGCTCCAGCCTGAAGGCTTTCCAGCTGTGTCGCCTCTGCCTGCAGTGTTCTGCTCACAGACTGTGTGGCCAGAGCTGCATGAAGGCCCCAAACACATGAGAGCAATGGCTTACAGTCAGCTGATCCAATCTTGCCTGCACAATTATCTTCACCATAAACCAAATCCATGTCTCCTGTGCTCTTATCACCTCTTTCTGTGTGTGTGTGTGTGTCAATACTGCACATACTCATCTACTCTCCTTCCCACTCCTCCCTCATGTCCACTGATTTTAATGAATCTGACAGGTGCAAGCAATATGGTGGAAACCTGTCTTATCCATTAGTTCAGTGCCAGTGCCAGACAGCTTTTTTGGAAGAAAATAGGTTGCTGGCTTCTATAGGCTTTCTCTCAGAGAACTTCAGAAATTATACATTTGGATTTTTGTCTAGACAAGATTATCTGGATGTTTGAGTCATTTTCATTGCATCATCCTTTTCTGCTGTGCTGTCTGAAACACAAGACGAGTTGTAGTGATGCAGGGGCGAGTAGCTGGGATCATCAAAATGGAAAATGTGAAGTTTTTGAATTTTGAATGCACCTCATTTTAGCTGAGGGAAACCTCATATTTGTTTGAAAAGAGTGCTCCTAAAGTAAACATCCAACCACTTTCACATGTACGTCTCTTGGTGCAGAAATCTTTTTTTCCCCACAGTTTTTTTTTTTTTTTGATGCCTCATGATTTATAAATGTCTAGTGCTGTGAGAGGAGGGTACAATATGTGCATCTGTGTGTGTTTGAGCTCACTTCCAACATGTCTCCTCATCGTCGTGGGGGGTGGGGTGGGGGGAGCTTCACATCATGTGGAGTCATTTCTCCTCATCACTTGCACAAAGAAAAGGAGCAAAGTGAAAATGAAAGAGAAATGATGATGGTAAAGACACAGAGATAGCTTTGTAGGGTCCCCACATCTGCAGTCATTGAAGGCATTTCCGCCTCTTTAAAGCCCGTGGACAAAGCCCTGTCTGTCCTTCCAGTAAGCGGGGAGTTCGGAGTTTGAAGGAACACAGGCACAGGCTTTGATTTCAGAGTGGGATGCACAGGCTTGGATTATATAAGATAAGGAGGAGGAGAGGATGAAAGAGACATGATAAAAAGAGAGAAAGAGAGAGAGATCCAGGGAGAAACGCAAAGAAAAAAAGGGAGCTGAGAGCGATGCCCCGAGATACAGGTTGAGAGGAGTCATACTGAGAAGACAAAACGTGTGTGTGGGGTGGGGGAAACGAGAGGTGATGCGGAGCTGTCAACCAGAAGCATGGGAAGTTAAGGAAGGCAACAGAAGAGAACAGGGAGATTTGAACAGGGTTTGTGATGGTGATGGTAGAAAGTAACACTTGAAGATGTGAGAATGGCGACAGAAGTGAGAAAACAAGAGAAAAAGGAAAGAGTGAAGAGACAGAGTGCAGAATGTAGTGAGGTAGAAGAAAGACTGAGTGAGGCCAAGCGAAGGGAGAGAAAGTCAGGGAAGGATAGCAGATGTCCATGCTTTGCAGCCCAAGGGACAATATATGAATATGCTTATGATACAGCTCATTGCATGTGTTTCCATGCGCTTGCATGATTGTGCTCAGTGGGGCAGATCTCGTAGTGTTAGTTTTGACTTCAAATGCTCAAAATCACATGGAAACAAAAGAGAAGACTTTGGGTTTTTGTGTGTCTCAGATCCTGCATAGAAACACCAGATTGGCAGTGGTGACTCCGTCAGGCCTACTGCTGGGACAAACAGATGGACGTGGCTCACTTCTTTCTTTTATTAGAGCCAACCAATCTTACGTCTCAGATTGCTGTATTAATTAAATGCTGACAGCAACTGGGGTCTTTTTTTTGGTGGAAGTTATGATGCAGTGGGCTCAAAGAAGGGTTAAAACCCTGGGAAGGATTCCCGAAACAAAGGTGGGCACTACGGTAATGATATTACAGTGTAATCTGAGTTATACAGATGACTGTGGCAAAGGACACTAAGGGTTTGTTTGCCAAGAGACACTGTTCTGTGTGACGCAGTTTTGTTCCATATTTTGTTTCAGATACAATAAAATCGTGGGCTTTTAGGCTTTTTGCCCAGAGTGTGAGAGATGTGGCAGGCACAGTGCAGAGGGTTGTATGAGGCCTTCTGTGAAATAGCAGCTCTGGTTGTCAGATTATGACACTGTGAAATGTTAATTATTCTCATTCAGCAATAAGGAACAACGAGGGCCTCTCTGCTGTTGCTCCTTAAAAATATCTCCATGTTGCACATAGACAAAGGCAGACAGGTGGCTGACATACAGAAAGTGAAAGAGATATCTTAAATGCTGCATCATTTCCAGCAGGAACGGGATGTAGGATGATGTCTGCTTGCGTTACAATGAGACACTTTAATCTTAACTGCGTGTTTATTAGCTGCTGCAAAGTGTGACTGCGAGCACTGCAGGTGTTCCCTCCCAGTCCCCTCCCGGGCTTTGTAAATGAAAACCGCAGCAAACCTCTTTTGCACAAACTCTCTGTGTGTTGCCTCAGACACCTCAGTGTAGCAGAAAGCAATTCAAGTCATCATAATCCCCTCCGTGTTGCCATTAATCACGATCCGTCTCATGAACAGTCAGAGGGTCGTGAGGAGGAGATGATTTCCCTGCACGCAGCACTTCTTGTTCTGGACGTTTCCTGTTCAAAACATAGCCGGGTCATTACTCAGATCACCACAATCTGAATGATCTCATGACTCATGAATTATTCTGTGTTTAAATTCGGGCACATAATCAATAGACAATCCTTGACAGTGATCCAAAGCCAGGTGGCCCTGGTAAACATGCACATACACTTAAAAGGGAAGGGCCTCTCATAAATGGCTGTTGTTATTGCCTTTAAACAACACTAACTTTGGCCCATAAATCTACTCATGGCCCTGATTTTGAATTGAGCTCAGGTATGCTGTTACATTATAATGGACTGTCACTGGTTTTCTCAACAAAGGCTGCACCACAGGCTGTTTTTTTGCATCTCTGAAGTTCAATATTAACCTTCAGGCAATGGCAGATAAATTGAATTTACAGAGACTGCAAGATTTTCTGCAGATAGTCTCTTCAGGGAGGTTTTTTAGATTTTTAGATTTTAGATTAGATAGCCTAATTTAATTCTTAGTGCACCTTAAAGAATAAAATGAGAGAAAGACAGAGTGAGAGCCAATGCTGACCTCAAAGACATTGTTAAAATACACTGTTTGTATGAATAATGGAACGCTTTCATACAATTCTTATGAGGCTGACGTGCATGCTTTCACTTTATAAGGATCCTTCTCTGGCATATAGATAACCTTGGCTGCTGGCTATATTGATGCTGCTCTGTCTGTGAGCACTGCAGGTGTTTCCTTCTGGTCCCCCTCCTGGGCTTTTAAAATGAAAACCACAGGAAAGTCTCTCTTGCTCCAACCCCCTTGATGCATTGCCTCTGATGTTTCAGCACAGAGGAAAGCCGTTCACATCATCAGTATCTCCTCAGTGCTGCAATTAGTCAGGATTCTTCTCAGGAACTTTCACAGGCTCCTGTGGAAAACATGTGTGACCTGTTCTCGTTCGAAGCTCACGCAAACCAGGACTTTTTAAAGCAACAGTTTATGTTCCAGGTGAAACTGTTAGCTGATGCTCTCTTAATAAGATTCAGACTGTAGCAAAGGAGAAATCATGTAAAAGAGATTCATGTACCTCTTGAATTATTGTAGCAGGACGTTTATACTGCGAGGGACATATCACACTTTAGATTTCTGATTGTGACATTGCTGAATGGAGGAGCACTTCAGAATAATGTGCCAATTTATTGTCTAAGGGCAGCCAACACTTTTCTCTCTACAGCACGTTAAAGATATAAACTTAATTTTACCTCTGTTGGGAAGGTGTGTGTGTGTGTGTTTTTGTGCGCACGTCAGCAATACATCTCCCACATATTGAATGGATTTTCATTAGATTTGATGCAGCCCTTGACCCTAGGAACAATTGATTCAGTTTTTTTTCGAGGATTTGGGCCAAAGCATTGTTATTGCTCCTCAGCCAAATTACAAACTAACACCTCTAGTCACTTCATTTGAAATCTAAATAGGTTTGTACTATCTCTAAGTATGCAAGTCTTGTGGAAGACCAGGTACCAAATATGAATACACATGTACAAATGTGAAGACAATAAAATATTTTTGCCCATTATGTTGACTTGCTATGAACACATACAGCTTCAGCTACAACTTTTTTCTTTCTAGAAACAAAAGAATCTGCCAGGATGGTGACGGTCAGTGTGATCACACTCAGCTTCCTGGTCACTGCAGGTATGTGTAGTAGTGATCTGGAAATATGGAAATTGTGTACCAGTGTCTGTGTTTACTCTTTCAGCAATCATGTGGTCATGTACGTACGGCTGTGTTATTTATTCAGGAAACACTATTTTATTTTAGGGTTTAAGGTCAGTTTGATGGTACTGGGACTCCATTTGTCTAATAGACAGTATGTAAAGTCATCCAAAAGAATGTGTTGGACTCTGTACTTAAGTTTAATGATGAAAAGAAAGAGTCCAAATATTACTGATATCACTTTTCAGTTGTATTTTTATTTTATCTTTGTTCACAGTTCTTTCTGCCCCTGTGAAAGGTAAGACTTTTATGTACCGGCAGATCAGATGTAATTCTTCACACATCACCTGTCAATAAGTAATGAATTTTTCTTATTTAGTCTATAGTTTTTCTTATTGTCTTATGTGTTTGTCACTGCCTCTTCCTTCCTTCGTCCATCGTGTAATCCAGTCGAAGAAGACTCCATGACCTTGTTCCATGGGGAGGATTTTCACATCTTGCTGCCCTCACTCGGGGTGGAGGTCACGTTCAAGAACAGGTCTGCTCCGCGGTCGGCTGACATGTTCCTGATGCGGGGTGGTGCTGTGATCAACAGTCGGGCCAAACTCAACCGCCACCTCAGCCACCTGATCATAGACGCTGTGGGCGAGGAAGACGAGGGTGTGTACACCGTGAAGAATCCAGAGAAGCCAGACGACGTCAGACGCATCATGCTTGTAGTCCGAGGTACTGGATGACACATTAGGAATTTCTCTACTGACACCTTACACTCTCACAGGTAGAACTAGAATCTAAACTAAAAATTCTAACTTAAAATGTATTGGAAAATTCAGATTTCTACCAGTTCTATTTTATTTTACATTTTTTTAATTTCTACATGTAAATTATTAAAATCAAATGTAACCTAAAACTTCAGCCAAGACAGTCAGTGATGAGTTTCAAATATGGCTACAACTAATGTTATGTTATCATCATTGAATAATCTACCAATTGTGATTCATGATTAATGAACAAACTGCCAAACTGTTCCCATTAGAAACTGGAACCTGTGAATTTGAGCATTTTTGCTTAAGAAATGAATAAATGATTATTTGATTACCATAACTGATCAATCGCATAATCGCCTTAAGTTTGTTAATTCAATAATTCAGAGGGGTCAATTTTCCACACTCAGTACTTTTACTTTTGATACTTATTTTTTCTGTTAATATTTATGTACTTTCACTAATAAAGAAATACTTTCCATGATAGATTTTTACGTAATGTACCGCAGTAACAATAGCACAGTGTGGCATTGATACGCTTACTTAAGTAAAGGACCTGAATACCTCCTCCACCACAGAGCTACAACCCCAGGATGAAGAATAAGCCTCTTATACTATCTGATCTGGAGTCAGTGCAGTGTCATCTCTTCTGCTTTAATCATGCAGTCAGCCGCCAAATAAACCTCACAGTTACACATCCCATGTCCTGTGAGTGTTACAAGTTGCAGCAGTGTTGACTCTGTAGTCTGAAAAGCAATTCTGATGAGATTAGACACACACACACACACACACACACACACACACACACAAATGTGAAAGAAGGAGGGAATGACTCAAACCCAGCCCAATTTGAGTGGGCTCAAACCCAGCGCAGCTAAAGGCGACTGTAGTGTAGCAGTATGTGTAAGATGTGCCATATGGAAGGAGTAATGTGTTGTGTAGTGATGCGGATGTGTGTGTGTGCATGTGTTTGCATATATATGTGTATGTTGTCGGTGTGTGAGAACGCCAGAGCTGCCAGGCAGTAATTATGCAGCTCTTTAACCGCCAGCCCACTCCCCTCTTCTTTCCCCCCTGTTGTTTTGCTGTCTTCATCTAGTCTTTACTGTCTTTCCCTCTGCTTGGTTTGTATCCCTACCCTTTCATTCCAGCCAGCCTGATATTTTTGGGTCAGTGGTCCTTAGTTTCTCTGCCATCTGTCCCCCCTTTTGCCACATCTGTCAAGCCATCCCTCTTCTTTCGTCCTTATATCTTTTCATCTTTTACCTGAAGCAAATAAACTATCTCCCTTTCCTTTCGCTCACTTTTATCTAAATGCCTTGTGTTATTAACCCTGTTGTTTCCTTATGCTCAAGACCAAAACTTTTACCACCCTCCTTTTACCTTCTAGATTGCTCCAATGAGCAGACCATTAAATATGGAGACAACTACCATATTCCCCTGTCAGGGGTGACTCCCCCCATCACCCTGGAGTACAGGCCCATTGCTGTGGAGGCCAACCAAACAGCTAGGTAGAGTCAGCAAAATTACTCAGATATTTTAATCCAACAGAATCTGTAATGATATTTTCCCACCATGATGCACATGCACTGAGACTGTCTCAGAATTACATGGAAAGGTTGAGAAAAAGTTCATCCTCTTTGACTCTCCCCTCCCGCAGACCAGCTCTGGTGCTGCTGACCAGCACAGGGATATCCAGGGAGGGCTACCAGGGTCGCATCAGCGTCAACGAGCGCCACGTCACCCTCAGCACTGTTACGGGTGCAGACGAGGGCAGCTACACTGTCAGGGACGCCGAAGGTGTTATCCAAAGGAAAGTGTGTCTCAACGTCAGGGGTGAGACAACAAATGAAGACAAATCATCTACTCTTTCTCTTTCCATGCTTGAACCATTTTAAACGACCAGCACCTTCCATCAGAATGATGTTGTTGTTTTTGTCCTTCTGCTTATTATACTCTTCTTGTCTGCAATAATGGCTTTTTAAAGACCCAAACGTTAATGGGCTCTATCAGGCTAATGCATTTCAGATGATAAACGGGCTCTGTGAGGGCTGCACCTGCAGCCTCACAGCCATAATAGGAGTCAGTAACCCCCATGCACCAACACACTTTAATTTCTAAGATTTTGACATTGTTTTACACTAATACTTCACATAGATACAAACACATAAATAATGACATCACTCTTAATTTCATACAACATACTCTTGATTTATGATATGTTTGTTTAAAGAACATTAGTTCTATTTGTAGCATATATATTTCACTAACTTTTATATATTCAACATTATGTTAAGTTCATTTATCTTAAGTTGTGGATGGGCTCTAGGAAGCAGCGAGCGAATACAGGAACTCCCAGTCAGGCTGTCCAAGTGCTCACCACATTGAGGGGGATAAGGGATATTTAGTTTAGATATTTTGTGTATTTTCATCAGATTTAAGTTGATTTTTTTGTTTGTCATGTATGTATCTCAGTTTCACAGACTAACTGTCCTGTGTTGTTTCTTTTAAATTTAATTAGTGATATGTGTTTTATGTTATCCCTTTTGTCTGATCAGCCAGTATACATGCCCCCTCTGTTCTCTGTTTGTCAGGTCAGTTGAGTTTTGTTAGATCAGTTGGTTTGTGGACTTATTTTGTTATCATGCCCTGATTTGAGTTCTGTTCATTTGACCTCTTTTATGGGCCCAGGAACTTCATTGCTTGAGTTTTTGTAATTTCATTTTTTCATTTTTTGGGTAAATAAAGCCCTTATTTTCAAAATCTATCTGTGACTCCTCATGCCTTCCAGCTCAGTCCCTCACAGGCTTGTGAACAGAGCGGTGCTATACTATATACTGTATTTATTCTTCGTCCTCCATTCCTCTCTGTCTTTCTGTGTCTCAGAGCACGCAAACTTTGTGACCCTGCCGTACGGTAAAAGACTGAAGATCAACCTGATACTCAACAGCTCCTTGGTCCGTCTCTACTACACACCTGACAATGACCCCAAACCCCGCCTGCTGCTGGACAAGGGAGAATTTACAAGTGTAACTGGAGCCTCTCCTTTCTTTGTAGTCCCACCACTTTAACTTCTGACTCTAAGAGAATATATGTTTATAAAAAATGCATACTGTATGTACTGCATATTCTAAAACATATATGTAAATATATGTTTTTGTATATGAGCATGTACTGTAACATAACCACTTAATATCATGCTAACACACAAGCTACCATATACGAAATACACAGTATAGTGTGCTATTATCATGTAAGGCAAAATACACAAACACATTAATTGCATTTGACAACAGATGCTCTATAATTTTAGTTTTTCCATCTGCCTGTGTTTAGCCTTTTTTCTCAGAATTCTTAAGTCAACTACCTGACCTGTTAAATAATTGCAGCTCTCTTAAGTACATATGCTTAAGGTCAGACCTGTTTTATAGCTGACAAAAGCTGCTAATGGACATTTAATGACCCACTTTTGTACCAGCATGTGTTGTTGTGTCACTTCAAAGCCTTTTATCCATGGTTATGGGTGGTGCATAACAGTGATGTTAAACGTGTGCCATCCTGGCATGATGTAGTGTTTTTGAAGTTAAGAGTGTCCATGTCTGTTTGCATTCTAGGCTGAAGATATGCTGGATCTCCAGGAACGTCTCTCCATGGAGGGTTCATTGGTCTTTCTAGATCAGGTCAAGGGTTCAGATGCAGGCGTGTTCAAGATTACTGACATCCTGGGATTCAGTGTATCCACCATCCACTTGGAAGTACAACGTAAGGAGGGGAGAAATGGTTGAAGAATGGGATAAAGGACAGGTTTTATATTGCTGTGATAGCTGCTAAAGCGTGGTATCAGAACATAGTAGAGCCAAAATAATTGCTCTGCCGCTAAAAAGGAAAGAATGATCCATTTCTTTTGTCAGCTGTGTTCCTGCATTGGAATTTCTACACGTCAGTGAAAGGTCAGTTGAATTATTTACTCTCCCACTACTGTCCTTCCCTCTTTTTTCCCATTATGCCTCCATGCAGCCTACAAGCTGGAGTCATTGTATGTGGCTATCATCGCCCTGTTGGGCCTGCTGGTTTTCCTTCTGCTGGTTTGCCTGCTGTCCTGCCTGATCAAAGTGAAGAAGAGGGCCAAGAGGGCAGCTGCCCTGGAGAAGATTGCCCAGAACGCTGGCAAAGAGGACGAGGGAGAGGCCTTCAGACAGGTTGGAGGCACAAATATACAACAGACAATGTGATGATTATGATGTGTATGCTGATAAAATGAATGACTGTTGTTTTGTGTTTCCTTGTGCATCCTCACAGGTGGTGAAGAATATCACCAAACTCAGTGAGGAATCCAAGCATTCCCAGGCTGACAACACAGAGAAATCTCAGAGCACTGAGGTGGACATTAAAGTGAGGACATGTGATACATTTCTCTTTAAACCGCATCTTTGAGAGGTTTTAATAATGTCCCAATGTTTATGCTGTTTTCTGCGTTCAGACAGCTGCAGCTTATTCAGAATGCTGCTGCTAGAGTCCTCACTAAGATCAAGAAAGAGGATCACATCAGTCCAGGTCTCAGATCTTTGCAGTGGCTTCCTGTGTGACAAAGAATTGATTTTTCTAATATTACTATTGGTTTATGAAGCATTAAATAATTTAGGGCCAAACTACATCCCTGATCTGCTGCTATGTTATGAACTGTCCAGACATCTCAGGTCTTCTGGGACGAGTCCACAAGGTCAAAACTAAATGTGGAGAAGCAGCATTCAGCTTTTATGCGCCACACATGTGAAGCAAACTCCCAGAAAACCTGAGGTCTGCTCCAACCCTTTAAATCGAGGCTGAAAACCTTTCTGTTTGCCGCTGCCTTTTATGAAATTATATTTGGGTCTATTCATTCATATCTTGCACTGTACTATAGCTGCACTGTGATCTTTATTCCCCCGTTTTATCCAATTTTAGGTTGTTATCCTCTAGTTTATTTCACTCTTTTTTAAATCCTATTTATTTGTTCCTTTTATATTGCCTTGTATATCTTGTATTAATATTTTATGTCCCCTGTAAAGCACTTTGGATTTTCCTGTTGTATAAAGGCACTCTACAAATTAATTTTCCTTGTTATCTGTCTGAACTCAGGGTCTGGAGGTTTCCTCTAAAGAGGTTGGAATCGGTAACCTAGAGACCAGTGACTCTGGTGTTGGCTTTAACACCGCCCTCCCACTGGACACTGACACTGATGCCCCCGATCAAATCCCCGACTCTGAGGCTGTAAGCATCTCTGTTGCTCCTGAAACCAAACCAAGTCCACCATCTGCTGCTGAGTCCATGCCAAGCGCTCCACCAGCTATGGAAATTAAGCCCAGTCCAGTTGCTGAAACCAAAGCCAGCCCAACACCCGAGACCAAGAAAACCCCCGATCAGCCCGTGGAAGTGAAGTTGGATGTGACCAAACCAGAAGTTAAGCTCAGCCCAGCCCCGAGCCCTGAGCCCAAGGCTGGTCTGAGCCCAGCTGATCCAAAACCTGAGTCCAGCCCAAGCCCAGAGCCTAAAGCAGCTGCTCCTAAAGCCCCAACCCCTGAAAGCAAGAGCGCCCTAACTCCCACACCTGAGCCCCCCAAACCGACCACACCGGAACCTATCACCAATGGTACACCTGAGCCGGGCCCGGATTCCAAACCAAGCCCAGACCATGCTGATATTATTGGAGGTCCAAAAGCGGCCCCCCCTAAAACCCCTGAGGTGGAGCTGAAGTCTGGTGGTGCCGTATTAGAAGCCAACAAAGATGGCACTGTGGCTGAGGAGTCAACCACCACCTGAGAACTGCCCCTGCAAAAACACAAGGGAAGCCCCACAGATCTTCTCCATCTATCACCACTGTAGACAATCGAACACCCCCCTACCAAATAATGACGAAACCACTGAAACTGGGGCGAGGCCTTTGGTTAAACATGTCTAATGCCTGAACACAATATTACCTTGATAACGGTATCTCACTTGTCTATAATTAACACATAATCTTTGAGACTTTCTGATTCAGAAACACTTCACAAAACAAATGCGGCTTGTTGATTGTTAAACATTTTAGTTGTACACACCTTGGTGGTGTTCTTTTGGTAGCTTCACAGTAAAACTGCCAGACTTCAAATGAAATCCTTTGCAGAGTTTACAACTAAAATGTTATCTCCAACTAAGGTCTTTTCTAACATAATGAGGTACCCAGAAAGGTTTACAAGGTTTTATTAAAACAAGGACACACTAGAATTCCTCATCTGACCTTAACTAACCATCCTCTCCCATTTAGATGCTTGCTCTTCTATCAGCATGTGGATAAAACAGACAAAATGCATGCAGTTGTCAGCCACTAGCTTACTAAAATGTGTCATAACATGCTCTTGACTGGACATCATCAAAACAGAAATGAAAGCCCTATTGATCACACAAACCACACTCTGTTGATGGCATTTTGTGTGAAATGTGGATGTAATGTCCTCTTTTATGGCTCCAGAAACATCTGCAATACGACATCACATAGCAAAAACATGAGTTTTGCATAGATTTAACCACAACTTACTAATAATACTGACCCCATTATATGTAGTCTCTGAGATTGGGATTCAGGCCCCCCAGTGGATATCTCAGATGATTAAAATTGATCTGGAATTTTCTGTTGGCTCTATAAAAATCCCATTACTCTCACAGTTTTAATAGGAGGCTCATGCCAGCAGAAACTCCAGGCACTTAATGGGACCACCATGTTCCCGCTGTACGTTGGGCTTTCCAAAGGTGAAATAATGAATGAAAGTGTTTGGTAAGTTCAAGTACTCAAAACATCCTTGCTCATTTCTTTTCATTATCCTTCCCTCCCTCCATGTCAAGGCCTTTCTTTTGTCTGTCATTCCTTCCTTGATCCTCCCCCTTCTTTCCCTCCCTCTTTTACTCCTTCCCTTTTCTGGGCATCATTAAAAACTTTTCTTGACTTAGTTCAAAGTAGAGATTTCCTCTTCAAATTTGTGGTTTTGTTGGCAGTGACAGAGAGTCATTCCTGTGTCTTTGGCCCACTAAATTTTGGAAAAAGCTTAAATATTTATGCCTAGCATCTTAAATGTCTCCAAAAGAGTCCTATGAGGCCTT
Organism: Lates calcarifer; assembly: GCF_001640805.2. Lineage (NCBI taxonomy): Eukaryota > Metazoa > Chordata > Actinopteri > Centropomidae > Lates > Lates calcarifer. The sequence continues at coordinate 9,774,171 of NC_066847.1, read as the reverse complement.
TCTCATTGCCATGACATTGTCTGTCCACAGCTGTTTTGTGTGAGTTTTGCAGATATGTGGATGTTCAGTGAACACAAATGAATCTTACAGTTGATGCATGTCTCTACCTCATGTTTTAACTGACCACTGATTAAAGAAAAACCCCACTGACAGTCTAGGTTTGACACGCTGATTCCAACAAAAAGCATTTTGGATTCCTGAGAAAAGCACAACAAGACAGCCATGATAATTCAGTCAAATGATCCATGAATCATAGGGAAACTGTAAGAAGTAGATCCATCGACAACCAACTGGGCCTTTCTTGGTAGCTTTCCTTACTAATAGATTTTTCTTACAAATATTAATATCAGGCGAGACATGTCAGCATTTTAACAAGCCATAAGACAAGATAGGTTTAGATGTCAGATTTGATACAAAGATCAATATATAAGGTAAAACTACAAAAAAATAAAAAATCAATGTGCCTCAATGTGGACAAACAGCATCAGACTTTCAGGTCACATATAGTAAAACAAAGAAATGAATAATGATTAGATAATGAAAAACAGTGGATAATGGCTCATTCCCAGCCTGGACCTGTGAGGGAACCACAAACCCATTTTGGCAATACTGAAAATGGTCTTTACATGCACACAGATTCACAAACCAGACACACACACACACACGCACACATGCACACATGCACACACACACACACACATGCACACATACTCATACACATACACTGCAGCCCTGTAAATATTGCATGTGTACGCCAGTTTAACCCCCCCTTAAGGCTGAATGTTTTTAGTGAATAGAGCGGTTGTTGTATTATACTGAATAATAAAAAAGAAAACTAATTTAAATTTCTCACCAACCTTAAATCAAGAGTGTAGAATATATACACATAATATATACTATTTACACTAATATTCACTAACGTCTTGAACTAATTTAAGAACCAAATATTGCAAAAGAAAAAAAAAATCCATCAAGACTATATTAGATCTTTTTAGATCAATTATCTGCTATTATTGCCATTCCAACCTGGTGATACTCACAGCTTACAGTATCTCTCACAGTATTTACATGTTGTATTAAAATGTTTAACCTATGTCACTTAAAGCGTTGACTGCAGCATGCCCACAACATGCCCTGAACAACAGGCTTTCATTGTCCTAAAGTCATTTCTGTGTGTGTGCGTGTGACCAGAGGAGTGACGTTTTATTGTTGTCATCATTGTGCGTTGGGGAATTGTGTGTTTTAAGTGCTTACGCCTATGGTGTATGAACGTGAATGATTTATGACTGCTATGAGTGCACGTGTGTGTGTGTGTGTGTGTTGTTTGTACAGAACGAAACTACCGTCCTTCGTGTGAGCTTCTCCGTCTGTTGTGAGTTAAGGTATCCATGTGCCTGCTTCAATCGTGTTGCAATGTGAAGAAAACAAGTGCTGTGTTGAAGTCATGAAGTGTGAATGTGTTTACCACAAGAAATTGTAAACGATATTGTAACTTTGAGATATTTCAGTGATTCTCGTCTTTGTTTTAGTGCCTAAAACGTGTATTGGATAGTCGGCCTGTATTCTGTCGTTAGCCGACACTCCTAATGGCACCTTCTTCTAAATAGGTAGAGTATTCACAGATGTAGACAGCTGTTTGCACACCTGACTTAACAAAGGAATATCACTGACTGGCCTATGATGTGCTAATGTGTAGGGGACATGTGTTGTATTGTATTAAGAGTCAATTATAAAGATGAAAGTCTGACTTTCAGGTTTCCCAGATGATTATGTGTAGCATAAGGAGTGTTGAGTATCTGCGAGTGAGGGTGTTTTCCATTGCATTGGTCAAGTCTGTGGCACAGTTCAGAGTATGTGAGTGAATACTTGATAGCAGCAGATGAATGACAAAGCTTTGTGTGAGTGACCCTTGAGGGTTAAGTTGTGATAAGCAATTGACTGAGAGACTGCTAAAACAGCATTTCCGTGCACCACCACTACTGAATATTGTCAGTGATTGTAATACCAAGCCACTCAGAGTGAGTAGGGATGTGAGAGAGGAGGATAGTGCATTAATGGGCAGAACGAGCCTTTGGTTTACACATTACCAGTATCTTAGAGAGGGCTCGGTTTAGTGGGGTCAGAGTTATTATATCTAACAGGTGCCAGAGGGATTCTGGTTTCATACACCTCTGATAACCCACTAATAGAAACCACTACTGTTAACACCACTGGCACTTCTTGCACTATGTGAGTTGTCTCTGCCCTCTCTGTTTACTTCTGCTGTTCTGGCCTGGGTGTGGTGTGACGTTCTTCATATTCTCTCTGTACTCCCTTTTTGCACAACACTTCACACAGATGTTTTGTAAAAGAAATAGTTTTTTTCTTTATTTCATGTTTAAAGGAATACTAAGAATAAACAAAAGATTATGACATTCGCTGTGCTGTCGTCTTTGTTTTCCTGTTTTCTAAGCAGCAAACTCGCAGAGGGGACAGTTTAGAGTCAGAGCTGTCCGCTCCAGCTCTGGCAGTTATCTCAGTCATTGTCAGTCGTCATTTGTCGCTGAGTGTCACATGCCACTTTCTCACCCAAGGTCCCACTGATCGCATAACCTCGACAGGACGTGTCATAGCAGAGCAGGCACAACAGAGATATTTATAAACAGGCCAAAGGTAACATCATAATGCTGTTGACACCTGCTATAGACTCTGAAGCTCCAGGCCACCTGAAAATTACCTTCCCCATACTTTGTTTTCCTAAACTCTTTCACAGATACGACTGCATTAGATCAAGATTTATAAATTCCACCACATTTGTTTCGCTGAATCTCAAAAGCATTCAAGTAATATCAGTAAAATTAGGAGATATACATGAAATATACACAGAATTGTTTGTGGGTACACTAACAGCCACATTTGATGTGTTTTCATGAGAGTATTTAATGAGGAGATTCTCTATTTACAACATTCTTGCCACAAGTTGTAAGTATATGACATAATTAGGACTGCAATTAACTATTTTCAGCATCAAAACTTCTGTCAATTATCTTCTCATTGATCAATTAATCATTTTGTCTATAAAATGTCAGAAAATAGAAAAATGAGAAAAATGTCAATTACAAGTTCCCATAATCCATGCTGATGCCTTTTTTGCCTGACAAAACAGTAAAAATCCCCAAAATATTCACTTTATTTTTATGTAAGACAACAGAAAAAAGTGGCACTTTTTGTTGAAAAATTAAAACTAAAAACTAAAATCGTTGCAAATTAATTTTTTTCTGATCAACTAGCTAAGTCATCCATATTTAAATCAGTTCTAAATGTAATGATAATTCTACTAATGTGAAATGAACAACATGTATTGGACCATCAGTGTTCAAGCTGATGGTGATAGTTCCTTGTCATAGTGAAGGGTTAAACATCTTAAGTGGAGCTGTGTTCTTTCCATCATCTGTGTCACACGGGTTATAGAAGGGGAACAGAGGAACCATGACTGTTCCCATGGTGAAAGTGTAGATTGGCGCCATGGTAACAGCATTATAGAAAGACACCTCCTCCTCCTCACAGTCTAAGAACACGCCGATGCGGGCAAGCCCGACAGACACATTGATTTTGGTTGGTTTTGGGTCAGTGCAGGCCAGGATGGATCCGCCCTTCAGGGCCAGGGTCCAGAGGCCACTGGATGTGCCTGTAGCAGCCATCTCCCCTCTTGGGACATCCTCTCGTGCTACACCCAACCTCCATGCTGTCTTACCACCCACCTCCACCTCCCAGTAGTGTCGCCCTGTGATGAAACCCTGATGACCCAACACGCAGTAATAGTAGTGGAACCGTCGTGGGTTGGCCAGGCAATCCTTCGTGTCTTTATCCTCCTCAAACCAAACCGAGGTGCAAGCCTGGGACAGGGACAGATTGGGGTGGGCTGTCTCAGGGTCAAAGGTCACTGATGTAATATCTGCAGGCAAACAGGCAAAATGAGGTGAGTTCTGTCGTTGTTTTTTATGTGCTCTGTCAGATGAGATAACATACACATACTTGGGTAGAGACAGCTTTTCATATGCTTCCATATCCTGTACTGGATCGGCCCCACAAACTGGCCAGAGCGCACCTCAGTGTCCACCTCTGCCGGGAGAACGAAGCTGACCTGAGACCTGCTTGGACAAAATGGGAAAAGGGGAAGGACTGAATGATGGATGATAGAATGTCAGTCCTAGTAGACACACCACAGAGAGGATCATGGAGATGGATTGATCTGATTGAGATGGAGTGAGAGGAAATGCCAAGCACACACACACACACATGTAAGATTAATGAGTTAGGGGGAGACAGTGGAGACGGTAAAGGGAAAAAAAATTTGTTTGGTAAAAACACACTTTGAGGAAACCTGCCTTTTTATTAGATCTTGAATTTCCTGCAATAAGAGAAACAGTTTAGGAAAAATGGTTCTAACAGATCCCCATCATTAATAATCATACACAGGATTTTAAAACAGCTGCTCATGAAACCATCAAGAGACTTTCCACCAACATGAACAGTTGTCTTTGTTTGGTCTTCTGTTGCCAGCTGTCATCACATCCAGGCCACCTTATGCTGCTCATTCCTATTTGCTGACTAATGCACCGACTGCCTTTTGTTCTTTTGCTTTTAAATGAGAAATTGATTTTGACTTGCAAAACCTGGCAAGTTGACTGTTCAGCCAATCAATGTCTATAAGTGATCAAATAAGTGCCAATGAAGAGACTCTGGGATTGGGTCCCTTTGAGGTAAACCTGCAGAGTCACATTGTTTTTCCCAGCAGCATATGGGATGAGCAATAATAATAGACAGTTATTTTCACAAGTCACGAGTAAGGTGAGTAAAGTTTTGTCCCAGGCCCAGGGGAATGCTCACAGCGACCCCAGATAAACCCACGTGTTGCTGCTCTGCTATTGTGCTGAGACATTTCCAGAATGTTTAATAGAGTCCAAACTATTCTCCGCCCCCTCTTCTCTCTCCACTCACACATTAGCTCACCCAAATTTACATCATCCCCACTGACCCAGCTTTGTATAATTACAGTAATAACAAGACAAACTCTAGTGATAATCAGATACAATCTCTGCATGTTCATTTCTTCTTTTTCACTTTCATTTCTTCCTCACTTTGAGAAGCTTGGGACTGTCCTCCTCTGCCAGTTTGCTGTTGAGCACTGTGATGGCTCTCTCCAGGTCTTTCCCTTGCTCAGCCATCTTCTTCTCTCTCTCCTTCAGCTGCTTCAGTTGTTTCTGTCTCTCCCTCCTCAGCCGCTCCAGGTCCCTACACTCCTCCTCATCCAAGAAACGATGGAGGTTCTGAAACTCGGCTCTGATTTCTCGTTCCAGGTCATCAAACCTGCCCTGAAAGATGGACAGTCAGTAAATCAGCCTAAGCGTGACTGAAAATTTTGTATGTGTCATAACTGGCTTCAGTTATGACACATACAATTGTTATGAATATTTAGTTTGTGTTAAACTGGAATTACTTGGTATGAAAACTGTGTATTTTTTGACAAAAATAAGGATTAATAATGCAACAATACCTCTACTTCCACTGACTCCACATACGTCTCTCTCTCTGCTTCTCTGCACTCATCTACCTCGTGCTTGATTCTTTTAATAGCCTGGATAAGCTTTTGCTGTAACACAAACACACACACACAAAGGACAAAGACAATTAGAAAAAAATAGACATGGAACAGATATGTCACTGGTTTAATATGCTGCAAATTGAGTTTCTTTGTCTATGAAATATGAACTTTCAAATAAATACAGTCACATTATGAGAGATAATGTATCTCATGTCAGCTGTGCTACATATAGCAGCAGATGAAAACCATAAAACATGAAGCTCACCTTGTGATCACAGAGGAGGCTTTTGTTGCAGTTGTTGTTGGTGTCTTTGGTGTGGTTTTGGTACATTCCAGTTTTCTGCAAAAAAAAAGAAAAAAGGACAAAACAGAAATCGGGAGGACTCTTGAGAAAGTTCAGCTAAAGTGATGGAGGGAGTAAGAGGGAGGGACGAGGTGAAGGACATGAAAGTGCAACAATACAGACAGGGAGAAGGAGAAAGACAGAGGGGGGGAGAGGGGGAAAAAATCGCATGCCAGCATGATGAAAACAACAGTCAGACTAATAGAGCAAGGAGGACATACATCCATGCAGAAAATTAAGGAGAGAAAACGTATTGACAAGCACAGATCAGTAGCCACAGCCCGACTTGTGAATATATGGATCCATTAAAAGAAGAGGAGAAAGAGGGAGGGGAAGGGAGGGAATGAATGTAGCTGCCAGGAGGGCTTGCTGGCTGGCTGGGTGGCTGGCAGCAGCAATTTATGGCAGCAGACACAGAGGGGTCTATTTTTGTCTGCCAGTGTCTTTGGAAACAAAGAAGAATCTGGCGGCGGACAGAGGCAGCCAGTCAGTCAGATATTGTGTTTCATATCGGCAGTTGTTTTGCCTGGAAGGGAGACAATACATGTTTATTTTTGCAAGGTCACTCTCTAATGTCTGGAGGTGTGAGAGGATCCAGTGTGGAAAGTATGAGCTATTAAAGTGCCTGCTTTGATAGCTGCATCGAAGGATGCTGTTTAGCTATCTATACCCTGCAGGGTTTCATGTTGTCAGAAAGGGGGGCACAGTCTCTAAATGGACAGTCAGCATTTCTGCTCTCTTTTCTTCCAAGAGTAGATCTGCATCCCACTGCACAACCACAAGCCTCTTTTTCTTTTTTAAAACAGCCTTTAGTCTGTCCACCTATCTAAACTATCTAAACTTTTTATATCTCTTCCTCTCTATCTCTCTGCCCCCCACCCCCTTGCACACACAGGGGGGGTCTGATTGTGGGTACGTGCAGGGAAGCAGCATTACTCATCTCTGCAAATGTTCCTCATCTATAATTCATGGTGCTGGGTCCTGGCAAGTGACTGTGCTGAGCTAAGGTTGGGCTGCATACTCAGTGCACTACAGTATGCGGCAGGTGGAGGGGACACTGACAGGGTGATTCAATAAAACACAGAGGCCCACTGCATGAAGTCACGGAAGCATGCGCAGCAGTTCCTGCATCTGTGAATCAGTGTTGGCCATTAAAATTGTGTTTTAGTTTGTTTCGGAATTGAATTTGACAGGATTCAGTTTTTACAATCTGATAATATTGGTGGCTGATAATGTTCACAGCATGGGAATTAAACTTTTTTGTATTGGCATACAGAAATATAGCTATTTATTACAGTATTACTACAAACACACATATACACACATACATAACAGCAAAAAAAGAAAAAAAGTATATCGAAAATATACAAGAAAAATAAGAGATCTGATCGTCAGTCATAAAGACCCTTTGTTAGTATTAGATGACACAAAATAGAAATTAACATCGAATCAACACGTAAAAATGCGTACTTTAGTATTTTTCTCTGTACTTACATATTTAGATATGAAAATAAATAAATGAAAATGCTCCGCCCACCGCGACGCATGAAATTGACGTCACGACAGTAAACAAGAGCATGTCGCACAGACAGGCTCAAACAAGAGGTAACGGTGGCTTTTCACACTTGAAGTAGCTTTGTAATTCATTGAAATCACGCCTGCACATTTGAGATAAATCTTGGTGTAAATTGTAAGAGCTCTGTGAAACCAGCAGCTTTATATCTTTAGCGACTTAGCTCTGTACGCGAACGTATCCCTGTAGCTTAGCTAAGTTTAGCATGCAGTACAGTAGTTTGTAACACAAGAGTCGTATTGTTGTGTTTTTCCCACAAACAGACCGCGGTATGTAACTTAGCTTTAATGTAAATATAGATGACTACAAGTGTTGGTTGACGGCAGGTGTCTCTGGTTAATTGTGTGCCGTGTTTCAGAAATGAACGGTCAAGCGGACGTCGAAGTTGACTACAAGCGGAAATACAAAAATCTGAAGAGAAAACTAAAATTTCTCGTTTATGTGAGTATATTCGTTCGTATGATTTTATATATATTTACACAAACTGTTTCCTGTCGCCTTGCTTGAACCGTTTGGCTTCCTTTTTCAGGAACAGGAATGTTTCCAGGAGGAGCTGAGGAGAGCACAGAGAAAACTTCTTAAAGTTTCTAGGGACAAAAGGTGATTAAACACTGTGTGTACATAAAAATGTGTGGATGTTAAACAACACTGTCTGCCTGCAGTAAATAACAGTCTCATCCACATTTTCTAGCTTCCTTCTGGACAGACTGCTACAGTATGAGAGAGTAGATGAAGACTCCTCAGGTAGGAATCAAAACTCATGTCATTGTGAATAAACACATTTTCTTGTCATAAAGCCACTATTGCATATACTTGTTCCTTTAGTATGTGTTGTACTAAGCTTTGTATCCACCATGCAGCTAGATCAGGTTCTTCTGCCTTCTCTCCCAGATTCAGAAGCAACAGTCTCTTCAGAAAACAGTGAGGGTGAAGGCCCCAGGGAAAGAGAAAGAGAACGAGACGGAGCAAAGAAGTACGTGTGGGCATTTTAACTTAAGATTCAGACATTAGTCCACCCCGCCTCAGGGTAACTCTTGAGTAGCATTATGTAGAACTTCCATGGATCTCTTGTACTACATCACATGAAAATGAGTGTGCAGTATACATACTGACAAATTCAACACATTGTTGTAAATATAATTCAGTTCTGGTACAATGCTCAGCAGAGTATCCTACTTGTACTTTAAAAATATGGAGTATTTGAAGAGACTGGCTAAAAGGGTCAAAAGGCCTCTAATGGAGATCCATTAATTGCATTTACCTAACAGAACTGACACTTTAGTCAATAGAAGTAACTGAATTTTCATTTTTGAACTCTTTGTTGACCATGAATAACAGAAGGCCAAAACTGAGAAAATAATGCATTTTAAAATTTTGCTGGCTTCATGTGGCCTATTGAACCAAATGTGGACCAAAAAAAATTTCACGCTCTGAATGCTCAATGAGTCAGTGAGTTTCTCTTTATTTCTCATCTGCTCTTTTCAGGCGAAGAAGTAGTCCTGGGGCATGTCTTCCTTCATCATCCTCTCCTCATCTCTCCCTGCTGTCCCGTCCTGGTGTTAATCCCCTGCAGTCATCAGGCTCTGGACCTTACCTCAACACTGTGAGTTTCTGTCTCCATTTCTTACATTTTAGTGCAGCCAGCAACAGTAACATTGCTGCCATTGTCATCTCCTCATCAGCAAACATAATCCCTGTTTTAATTTGGCATTATTTATATAATTTGTTTTGTCATTTTATTCATAAGTGTTTTATCTCTTCCTTTGTTTTATGTTTGACGTCTGTAACGGCTTCACTGTCTTTGCATTGTTCATTCTTCTGTGTATGTTTTTTGTGTTTCTCGGCATCTGTCTTTCTTGTAAATTCCCTATGCCTGTGTGCATGTGTGTTTGTGTGGTCATTTGGCAAAACTGGGGCCTGCGTGTGTGTTGGGCAGATGCCCTTCCCACCAGAGTATTTGGCTCCCCCAGCTGAACGAATGAAGAAAGAGAGAAAAACAAAGGCGCCAAAAAACAAGAAAGAGACTACGGGGAAGGTGAGAGAGGAAAACAAAAAAATGAGATACTGAGAGATGGTGATAGTAATATAGATACACTGCTAACATCTCAGATCCTGAACATGAATGTGGATTGTAGAGTAGACCATTTCCAGTAGGTTATATTTTGGTCACAATATATATATGCCTAATTACAAGGAAGCAAAAAATATGTGCTTTTATGTTTAAGGCTGTCTCCTTGAGTGCAAAAACTTTGTATTGGTAATTGTACAGGTTTTAATATAACCACTTCTGATCAGTGTTTTATTGCTCTTTATTCACTGTACCCTATAAAAATGACATTTCAAGACGCATAAATTCAGTCCCCTAAGCGTTTTTGGCACTGCTGAAATGACCCTCTGGAGTATGTCCATAAGTTCATATAAATGCTGCATGCTTTGTCCCAACTGATGCAATGCAGCCATCCATCCACACCCCTCTGTCCTGCACCATATTTCCATCCTTCTCTCTGTCGTTCCTAACATGTTTGCTTCATTCTGACCTCCTCAGGTTGTTGCCCCAATGGCAGCAAATTACTCATCAGCCCCCTCAGCCCCTCAAACAGCCAGTGGCCCCTTCAGCTGGGTTCCCAGGCAGATGCTCAGTGGAGATGCAGCGGAGGAGGAGGGGGAGAGTGATGGAGACAGCGACAGAGGAGATGAAGACAGAGGGGAGGGAGACGAGGCTGAACTGGTCATTGACATCCCTAATGAGTGAGCATGAGTGTGTGTTTAGATGTATTTATAATCAGGGGATGAAGGGGTTCTGTGTGTGTGTGTGTGTGTGTGCGTGTGCAGGAGTAAGAGACAGAATACGACTGAATGTATTTCTGTATTCAGCAGCTCATTCCACATTTTCAAAAGGGGGTCAAGCTCCCCCCTGTGGACTTTTGCTTAACAGCAGTATCGCTGTGAAACACATAACGTGGTTTTGTATATTATGTTAAAATTGCAGTTTGTAAGCTTTTAAGAAAAATCTACTGCCACTGTGACGATTGGATACAAGCTGCCTGCTGATCATTTTTTGTTTTAAGTCTAGCAATGCACAACTGTGACCACAACTGGGTGTGTCCTTCAAAGAAAGAGTGTTTGTTATTTGTCTTGCCTCGTCCAACCACCATGACAGACTTGGTATTGTTCAAGTACTGTAGTCCACTAAAGCTGAGTTAGTGTGCCAGAGATCTTTGGGAGGTTAAAACTGTTGAGTTTTGTTCGCTTGTTATAGGAAGTTTTGGCACTTGTCATTTGAACTATGTTATGCTTTTTCATCAAAATGTCATAAAAAAGGTTTCCTTGCATTATATATTATTTTTGTATCCATCTAATTGTGTGCTTCAGAGAATAAAATGTAACAGGTCATTTTAGATGACTGAGGATTTTTGTTTAGTTAAGTGGTTGGTCGGGTTTCATTTACAGATTCTTTTGACAACATGCTGCAGAGGCCATTTTGCCTGAAACAGCTGGTTTGTAGTATTGTGTGTTTTTCCTACAAATATTTCTTATTGGACCATTGTGGATGTTCAAAAAGTGGTGAAAGCATAAACACACCCTATGGAAAGGCTGGATGCCCCACCCAAAACTTCACACCCTAAAACTCTCATTCCACAGCTACACTCACTGAGGTATGCATTGTATGCGAGATGTATGCACTGACAACTTAAATTCTTATTCTTATGAATGATGGCAGCTAATATAAACCCAGTTCATGTTGTTTATTGCACATGATTTTCTTTGCTTGACCTCTCTGCAAAGGAATCCTGATACCACTCTTGACAGAAGCCCGAGGGTACATTTGGCTCATGTTTGCCATAACTCTTAAGCAACATGAAGGCAGCCTGGCTGGGTTCCACCTCTTCCTGATATTTTTCTGTTCGCTCTCTACACATGCACAAGACTGGGTTATGGGATTACAATACCAATTGCTGTTTGTGCTACATAATGATTTTGTAAAGAGCAGTCAGTGCCAACGTCATGTCTCAACGGGCATGTTTCTGATCTTAAGGTGAGGGTGAGCTGCAAATCCATGAAAGGGAGTGTTTGGTAATGGGAAGTTAGATTTCAAGAATCGCTGCACTCTGGGTGAGACAATGACCCATGACTGTGACACTGTCAAGATTAGACTTTAATGAGGATTTCATGAGCAGAGGTTGTTAATTTTAGAGCTCAGCTCCTCACATTTTACCTGGAGTTTCAAGTGAGAAGTTCTGCTTGGTTTGGTGACATTTCATAAGTTAGAGTCAGCACTTTCAGGTATGTGCTTCACCAAGAATAATGGAGTGCGCCAATCAAGAGACTTAACCCTGTATAGAAACCATTATTTGGGAATGCAGACCTACAGGTAATTGACAGCTTTTAGTGGGTGTGGGCTTAGTTTGTGTACCTAACAGCAACGGGAGTTAAAGGTGTAACCATAGAGAGTGTTGTAAGAGGGAGGGGTGAAGTGGAGGTACAGCCAGAGGGAGAGTCAGAGAGGGTGGAACTGACAGAGGGGGCGAGGTTGTCAGGGAAAGGGAAATGAAGGAGTAAGCAAGATTGTGCCTGCAACACAGATTCACTCTCTCAGGGTACAGCTGACATTAAAAGAAGACAGACATGGTTGGAGACAAACTGGAGGAGAGAACAAGGAGTGGGTGAGGAAAAACAACAAGAGATCAGCAGCCAGCTTTGGCCAGCCTTATCTTTTTCCATCTATATACGGAAACTGCTGGATAATTTATAAGCCTCTCCCTCTCGCTCTGTGTGAGGGAGTGAGTGTGAGAGAGGGGAGGGGGTATTTGCTGAGCTCACTACCACCATGCTGTGTCCTGCTGCTGTCAGCGCAGCTGCTGCTGCTGCTATCTGGCTGCTGGCAGTGCTGGGCCCTGGCCTGTCTCTTCCAGCTGAGGACGACTCAGAGCCAGGCTTCACCCTCTGCAGTCACTGCTTCTACAGACAGACGCCTCCTCAGGGAGCCTCCACGGGGCCGCCGCTGCGCCCACTCTGCCACAGACTGCCCGGGGGACAAGCTTTTGCCACTCTGTCCAAACCAACCTGTGACACAGCTGTCTACTCTGCCTTCCATCTCAGCCATGGATGGTCAGAGAGAGAGGGAGAGGAGGGGGAAGAGCTAGTGGTAAGGACGCATCTGTCATGCTGTTTAAAGTGGTACTGTCTGTTTTTGAATAATGGAATTTGAGAAATGAAGTGTACAGTATAAAAGCACAGATTGTTGCACCAGCATGCAAGCAGTAAACCAGTGTTATAAAGTAACTAAGCATGTTTACTCAAGTACTGCACTTAAATATAGTTTTGAGGCACTAAAACTTGAATATTTCCATCTTATGTTACTTTAAACTTATACTCCACTACATTTATCTGACAGCTATAATTACTAGCTACTTTTTCAGGTTAACATTTTGCATTACAAACATGATAAACATGAAGTTAATGATTTAAAATCAGACATTAAAGAGTAAACCAGTTGTTACCAGGATGTTTGGATTGTGACCTCTTCCAAAAATGTAGTGTCTGGTTAGAGCCTATGATGATTATGAGTTGTTAACAGTTCCACCAATGAGTCATTTCCCCTCTAGATCTCTCAGATAGTTTGAGTTTAGTAACTGTTTGGTGCCCTTTTTTCACAAAAAAATAAACAATTATAGAAAAGTCCAAAAAAAGATAGGAATTTTTGAATTTTCTCACCACCACTCCAGATTTATCTTGTTATTCTTGGGCCCCTTGTTCAACTCCTGAGTCAGGAACTAAACTACCTAAATGTATACAATGTATATACTTCTGTACTTTTACTTAAGTTGGATTTTGAATACAGGCCTTTTGCTTGTCATGTAGCATACAGTTTTTTGGTTGTTGCATTGGTACTTTTAGTTAAGTAAAATTTCTGAGTATGTCTTCCACCACTGGGCTAAACACTGTAAACAGTTAATTTACTACAACATAAGTGCATTTGTGAGTGGCCAACAAAACCAAAATACAGGTTTTTTGTTGTTTTATACATTTACAGTAATATAGGAACCATGTTTTATGTCATACAGACTCGTTTAATATGACCAAAAAAAGTATTTAAAAATTATCAGTTAAATACAGTAGATTATAACTGGTGTAGACTTGTATACATACTAATGCACTCACGCCTTAACAATTGGTTGTGATTATTTTTTCTCCTAGACAGAAGAAGAAGACAGCATTAAATTAGCAGTACCAGCTCTCCTCAGAGGAGGCGGGGATCCAGCTCATCCTGTCTCGCCCACAGACTCCCCTCTTCAACACTGGGACTCAACAGTCACAACACTGGTTCAGTCAAGCATCAGTCCCCAGTGCAGCGCTTTAGGGGGCGATCTCTACATCCTGACGGGGGCGGGAGGTCTCGGGGCCGCTGAGGATGGAGATGAGGAGTGTCAGACGAAGCCGCTGTGGTCTGCAGTGTGCTGCACTGTCCCAGAGGGGAAGGGCAGCTTCAGCATGGGGTTAATCAGAGAGACAGAAGAGGAGGAGAGGCAAGTGAGCATGGAGGAGCTGGAGGAGGTGCTGGGGGTGGCAGACCTGTTTTCTGAAGGCTGTGGAGGGGCTGCGGAGACTCTTGGAGTTGCAGGAGGTCTTCGCAGTGGGGGGCAACCTGAAAATATAGAAGAGATGGTTGCAGATGATCCTGGTGAAGATGCAGGCGATACAGGCGTGGATTCAGATGCTGCCAGTCAAGACACAGAAGAGGAGGCTACTCTTGATGCTCAGCCAGAGGAAGCTGATGAAGTTGCTCAGGAAACTTCAGCAGATGCAGTGAAATCAGAGAGCAGCAGCAGCAGCAGTAGCAGCGAGGAGCAGGGTGATGTGAAGCGTTCAGCAGCTGTCAGATCAGAGTCTCCTGAGTCTTCAGCTGACTACGAGACCGTGGATGAACAAGAAACAGACTCAAATTCCAGCAGCACTCTGGTCTACATCCTCTCCACCACCATGTCCATTCTTAAAGCTCCACTGCGCCCTGTGTTCTCGACCGTCACACAGTTACCTGAACAGGTGATACAATTTGCTGAACTTTTTAGACTTTTATTTTATTTAAACTTAAAGAAAGTACACCAGCACTTCCAGAAGGCTAAGGGATTCACGGGAGACACATTTTGTAAAAAGAGTGGTCAAAAATGGCCAAGATGTCCCTGCTACACCCCTGTTTGTTATAAACCTGTGGTGTTCAAGTCCAAGCCTAATGACATACTCAGGGTAAATTGATCACATTTAAAATAACCGAGGGGGTACTTAATGAATTTACAAAAGGCATGAGGAAACACAATTGCAACAATAGGCCTCAGCAGCCAAATCTTCTTGTTTATTCATTTGAGTCGTTTTTGGCTAACAAGAGAATATTTTTCCAAAAAGTTCATGACAGAGTTCACTGAGATGTTAGTTTACTGTTGTCAGTTTGACATTTTAACCACAGCTTCAGAGTGGTTTAATAAATCACCTCATTCCAGTCTGGGAGGAGCAGTCTGGAATGAGGTGTGTTCAGTGAGAGGTGTTGACTCTAAATTCACTACATTCCCTCAGGTCTGTCTGTCATTTCATCGTTCACATCTTTTAATCTGACTTTAAAGAATGACATTTGGTTTATCTTGATTCAGGTGACCTATATTCTTCAGGAAGACCTTGGAGTTCTGTCTGCCCTGCCTGGAGATACCTTCTCCCTGTTCTACCTCCTGACCTCTGACCTCTTGTCTTATATGCGCTCGGCTGCAGAAATGGTGCTGGGCCTCGGGGAAGGCTGCTTCTCCAGCGCCTACTACTGTACCTCGTCCATGCTGGAGGCCCTGATTAGTAGCTGCCATATTGGGGTCACCGGCGTGGGGACCCTGGCAGGTGACACGGTGGGGGTGTTTGGTGTTGCACTGGATAATGCCTGGTGGGTGACCAAGTTCTTTGGAGGGCAGCTGTGGGAGCAAAGCGAGGGTTACGTAGGAACAGTGATGTCAGAGATGGGCGGTCAGGCCAAAGCTGTAGGTGGAGGGCTGGGGAAGCTGGTGTGGAGAAGTGCAAATGGAGTGAGTAGTGTGTTTAGGCTGGGAGGGGGTTTTATAATTGCGATGGTGGATGTGCTCACTGGTGCCATGAGAGAGGTATTTGGGCAGGAGTCAGAGTGAGGGAGGAGAGGACCAGACCCCAGATCAGGCCATCAGGAACAAACATTTCCAAATGTTTTCTCCAGCTTTGGCTTGTAAATTTCTTCAGCACGTGGGAGTGTGAAAAAACTATTTGAAGCTGATGTCATTTGATATGCCTTAGTTATTATAGAAGTATGCCCACATGTGAATTTCAAATTTCTGTAGGTCTTACACTTCACTGTGGAAAGCTGACTGCTCAGATAATCTACTGTATTTGACCCAACTGTGATTTAAAAAAACACTGTGCACACTGCTTTTGGATGTAATTGTTCAAGACTACTCATATTATACAGATATAAATATATATACACACATATATAGTCATATTTTTTGCGTGTGTACATTAGAATAAAATAGATTGCTGGCTTGCTATTGTAACATCCACAGTTTCCTTCTTTGTTTGTTCTCATCCTTGAATATTCCTCTGATCCAGTGGTGTCCATATTTTTGTAGCTTCGCGAACTCCTTCCTAATTATTTACACCATCTCTACCACAGAGAAGATACATGTATAAATGATTGTCAGAAGCTATATAAGCACACACTGACATAACAGCTTTAAGAGTTATCAGTAAGTGCTTTATGGAAAACATTCCTTGACTTCAGACTCCATGGTCACAGGCTGTAATGACTCATTTCCCACTTCAGCTGTCTGTGGGGCATCCTCTACCACTGCCTACATCAGCCTGCAGGTCCCAACTAAACAAATTCATGAAACTTTCAGGGCACTTTCTATATTAAAGTATTTTATTTGGAGTCACTAGCAGCGACTTTGGAATTAAACCTTGATTATCACTGATTTTATAAGAAGAATTGTGGAGTGTTATGATGTGTAACATTGGCAGGCCTAGTGGGGACCATCAGTTGCAAAATAAAGCTATTCACTGTACATAACAGTAGATGGCGATACTGTAACATTTTGGAAACTCAAACTTGTCATAGACTTCCTTCACTGCAAAATAACTGTAGCCAAATAATGATACACCCCACCCTTGGGTGGTCCTATGGGGTGCACAGCACTCCAAATCAACCACAGAAACCATCTTACAAACAACCAAATTCGTGGCATTTATTGATGAGCCATCAAAAAATAATGTATAAAAAAGAAATGTATTAATAAAGATACACTTAGGCATAACAATACAATTTAATCATTTCAGAACAATTTAGTCAACTATAAAATCAACAATAAACCACAGTATGCCTGCAGCAGAGATGTGTCTGGGATGGACAGATGATATATTCAGAGCTGCATCATCTTGATTCTTCATCTGCAACAAAACAGAATCTCTTAAGCATTCTGAGAAACAAAACTGCATGTCTCTGAGTAGAATTTGTATTGTGACCTGCCCAGTGTACTCCTGTTCAATAATCATGCTGTGTAATCAGCATTCTGGTATTCCAAAAAAGAGAATAGTAGATTATGTTACTGACCTACCCCCTGGTCTCCACATAGATGACGCCCTGCTTGTTGCCAAATGGATAGGTAGCAAATTCGCAGATGTACTTCCCCTCATCTGTCACCCTAATATCACTGATCTGGATGGAAGGGCTGGTCATGTTTGGGGGACTGGGTGAGAAGCTGACCCTATCCTTCAAAAATGAGTCTGGGTAGTGATGCCCAAAGCTGGGGTGAAAAACAGCGATTTTGATCCTTTCTCCGGCATTCGACTTGTAGATCCATGTGACCTGTGGTGGAGCAGGAACAGGGTCAGTGGTTAGGACGTATATTCACTTAATGGCCAATGTCTGCTCAATTCAGTTGTGAAAGCAAATTGTTGTCCCTGGCAATTTCAACTATTTATATTGTGTCAAGTCATTATAATGAGCTGCAGTTTCAGAATGAAATGGACATCAACAACTGCATCTGACCTGTGTGAGCTGAATCCCAGTGTTTTCAGTGAAGGAACAGTATAAGTTGACTGTCTGCCCAGGATATGGTACCTCCCCTGACCCCAGCACCACTGGCTGACCTGTCCCATCTAGATGAAACAAAGAAAAAGAAACAATGTCTGTTGTTTCAGCTGCATCTTTACACCAGGGAAACCACAATGGAGTCACAATGGAGAGTCTTAGACTGTTTGATTTAGTCACAATATAAAATAAAATAAGCACTCTTCCAAAATATGAGGTTCCCTCATTTGGTATTTTGATAAAGGTGGTGTATAGTGCTGTCTAACATTACTCCAAAAAAGCACAGATTTTGTTCGACACTCAAGCTTTTGGTTTTACTAACTCGTTTGTGACTCCTCTACCTATTTCTTATCGTGGTTTCAAGGTGAAACTTGACTGAAACAATATCTGTCTTTTGTTGAGTAACCTTACTCTAATATGAGTGACACATCAATGAATTCCCTGGTTGCTGTCGAACACGTCAGCCTAAAATCTGCCATGGATATTCATATGGGTTGAGATCAGGTCTTTATCATAAGATAAATATCACTGTCATAAACATCAAACCAGTCATGACCCCATGTGCCACTCATTTACTGGGGAATGTCTTTTCACTTGACACCTATCTGTATAAACACTGTATGCAGATTATGTTAGTGACCTACCCACTATGTCCAGATAGGTGATTCCCTGCTCGTTGCCACTTGGATAAGTAGCATATTTGCAGATGTACTTCCCCTCATCAGTCATCCTAAGATCACGAATCTGGATGGAAGGGCTGGCCAGGTTTGTAGGAACAGGTGAGAAGCTGATCCTACCCTTCACAGGTGAGGTGGGGTAGTAGGGGTCAAAGCTGGGGTGAAACACAGCGATGTTGATTCTCTCTCCGTCCTCTGACTCGTAGATCCACGTGACCTGTGGTGGAGCAGGGACAGGGTCAGTGGATAGGATGCGTACAGACAAAAAAAGAACTCCATCATAACTGTGTATCTGACCTGTGTGGGCCGAATCCCAGTTGCATTAGTGAAGGCGCAGCGTAGGTTGACTGTCTGTCCAGGATATGAAACCACGTCTGGCTCCACTTCCACTATCTGAACTGCAGCTTGTATAGGAAACAAGGAGGAGCCAGATTTCACCTCTATGCAAATTCACACACAAACACAACTGTTGTGACTGCACATAATGTAAGGGCAGAGCTGAGCCGGGGCTGTTGTCTGTCATTTTGAAGCAATAAGAGGAGAGCCAACGCAGGTCAACTCCTGCCAGAGCTCGGATGAGAGACAGGCTGGCCTTATGGGACTCTACACAGCCCCAGGGAAATGAATATTACACACAAGAAATACAAGGTGGTGTTCATATTAATGTGGACATACGAGCATAGCACACCAGGAAATGTGTGGCATGTGTTATGTAAGTGCACTTAGTTGCAATTAATCAGTTCAGAGGATATAAATGTTTTCATACACAAGCCAGGGGACAGTTTAGATGATGAACGAGACCCAAGTGAGCCCCGTGTGTGTTTTTCATATCACCTCTGAAATGCTCACTGCTTTACTGACACATTCACAATGTGTAAAATGTATCCCTTTATTAAGAAATTTGCAATGTGTGCAACTTATATCAGCAAAGTGCAGACACATCTGTACTGATTGTTTTCTGTTTACTTACTTTCATGTGTTGTGATGTGTGTGCTTTTTTTATGCCCCTCAACTCACCTCTGACGATGGCTGTGACCTGATCTCTGCCGACCCCTTTGCGATTTCTGACCTCACAGACAAAAGTGGTGTTGACAGCCTCATCCACCTTCAGCACCTTCAGCTTGTTGTCTTTGACCTGCACTGTGTCTGGCATCTCTCCTGACATCCTGCAGGGACAGGAGTATATTGGCATGATGAAGAAGTAAAGGGAAAAGATGTACATTTACAGAAATGGGCTGTGTTGTGCAAGGTCATCAAAAAACCAATCACTTTTCTCTTTCCTCAAAAAGCAAACATGATAGAGACAGGAGGAAAACTGAAACTGTTTGATCCCAGCCAAAAAACTAATTTCTCCCATCTTTTAAATAGTTTCTTTTTTAAAAAACTTTGTCACAGTTATGTTCATTGCTGTTAATACAGAAAAAAGGGCATGGAAGGGAAAATTAGAAAAATAGAAACAAGAGATGGAGCAAGAGCAGACAAGACAGTAGAGAGTCCAGGATGTGTTACTCACGTCTTCCAAAGGATGGAAGTGGGAACAGGGTTTCCAGTAAATTGGCAGGTGAGCACCACATCTGTACGACCCACGTACCAATTATTGTCATAACCCACTATTGTCACCTGAGGGGCGTCTGTGGGAAGGACAGATGAATGACAGAAGGGAGGAGAGAAAAATAGCAATGGGTTCAATTAATAACTCCAAGGTTTGAAACCATATTAGAGTGTGAACAGCAAAGGAATTGATAGGTTTTGTGTGTGTGTGTGTGTGTGTGTGTGTGTGTGTGTGTGTGTGTGTGTGTGTGTGTGCGTGCGTGTGTGTGTGTGGTGTCTTACATTGAACTGCTAGTTTCAAAGGGAAGCTCTCTGGTTTGACCTGGGTCCTGTGTGACACCACACAGCTGATGTCTTTCCCATTGTCTGCTGCTGTGGGAACCATTCGGTACTCGCTGGTCACTGTCACGGTGTTGTCGGTACCCGGCTTAGACACTGTTGACGCATTTCCATTGGCTGTGGTCACCCAGGAGATCTGCGCAGCGGGACGTCCATCTACAGACTCGCAGCGTGCCACAGTGACAGGCTTAGTGCCTGTTTCCACTGTTACGATGGAGGCTGAGTTCTGAGGCTTAGCTGGTGGATGGATGGACAGATTGATGCAAGGATGGAGGGTGGATGGAGAGAGGAAGGGACACAGAGTGGCAGAGAGAAGATTAAAGGATGCAGAGATAGATAAAATGGAAATAAGACAGCTGAGGGAAAAGATAATGTGCACCATTATTGATAAACAATTTGAGTCACCAGTCTGGCAAAAGTAAATCCAAAACCTCAATCTCCAAACATCCCCTGTCCCTCACTCAACCCCCCACCCCCCTCATCCCCACCCCACTCTCTCTACTGTCTTTTCTCTCTCCAGAGCCTACATTGATAAACAATTATGAGCACCAGTGCAAACACACCCAACCCCTAAATCTTCTTTCAGCCTCCCTCCATTTCTTTAATCTATTCCCTCTCTATCCCTATCACCCACTATTGATAAACCATTTCCCTGACTGGTCCATTGCATTTCCATAAACAAATTCTAAATCACTACATGATCTCTGTCAGCCTTCATCCTCTCTATTCTATTTTGCTCATACCTCCTCAATTCAATTGCCCTCTGTGATACTTGTGTGGGATCAGAGGAGAGCAGGCAGGACAGAAGCTGACAGCAGGCATGACAAGCAGCCAGATCAATATAGAGCCTGAGGGGAGGCAGGGAGGCATGATACGTTGGAGGGAGAGAGTGGAGCAGGGGAACTGGTGCTGGGCCAAGGTTAGACCAATGGTTCCATTGCATTAACAAGAACACAATTGATCTGACAATACCACTTAAAAACAGCAATTAAGCATCGCTGAACATGCTTTTAACCTGCACACTACCTTTGGAGGAGGGAGAGAGTTGGAGCGACAGACAGGCAGAGGTAGGCGTATAATACTTTGTATTTGTACATATATAGTAAGCAGGGTAAATATGCACATGCTCACTACAGAAATAATGTAGATTATGTTAGTGACCTACCCAGCATGACCAGATAGGTGATTCCCTGCTCGTTGCCAATCGGGTAAGTAGCGTATTCACAGATGTACTTCCCCTCATCGGTCATCCTAACATCGCTAATCTGGATGGAGGGACTGGCCAGGTTTGGAGGACTGGGTGTGAAGCTGACTCTGCCCTTCACGGGTGAGTCTGGATAGTTGGGATCAAAGTTGGGGTGAAACACAGCGATATTGATCCTCTCTCCGTCCTTCGGCTCATAGATCCACGTGACCTGTGGTGGAGCAGGAACAGGGTCAGTGGTTAAGATGCGTACAGTGACTGAGAAAAACAACAGGCCTCATTTATCATGGCATTGATAAGCGACACCAAAGAGAATTTTGACAATTCCACATTTGCTGTAAACTCCACAGGGCAGCGTACACAGCATTACAATCATGATTTGTTAGATTAAGGTTTATTGTGTCACATAAACAAGGCACATGGACCTGTGTTATCCTTTTATGTTCATTTTGATTACAATGAATTACTCTTTCACAGGTTTCACACACCTGCAGAGTCAGGCTGATGCATTATTGACAAATACTTCATTTTACAGAAAGATACCCATTTGTTTAGTCAAATATTAAACTGTATATTCACTGAAAACAAATTGTAGCTCATTGTGTCAAGTCAGCACAATGAGCTGCAATTTTGGGATTTTGTGAATTTCATACCACAAAACCAGTTCAGAGTTGGGAAGAGTGTGGTGGTATAAAAAAGCAATTGAATCCTAACTGAAAAAAAGAAAACAACAACTGCATAATGACTGAGTGTATCTGACCATTGTGGGCTGAATCCCAGTAGCTTCAATGAAGGCACAGCGTAGGTTGACTGTCTGTCCAGGATATGATGACACCTCTGGCTCCACCTCCACTCGCTGACCTGCCGCTCCTAGAGGACACAAAGGCATAGAAAGATTATTTTCTGTTGTTTCCTTAATTTCCCAACTAGGGGAAGAAACAAGGAAGGGGAGCAGACAAACAGTATCGGTATGAAAACCTGCTGATGATAAATGACAGCCTGTGTGAAATTGTCTTGCATTATTGCAGAGATGGCATATTCTGTTTTCCTATCTCATATTTCTGAGATGATATTTGTGTGAGAGTTCTACATTGTTCTTTATTACAGTATGTAATTTTAGCCTGTTCCTCAGATAAATCTCCTGGGACCATCAACACTGGGCTGAATTGAAAGCAGTTGGTGTGCAGAAGGTTTTTGAGGAGCATGACTCCAGAGTCCTGACACACCAAACTCAATTTTCTCCTGGCTCTCTGGCTGTTAAATGTGTGTCTCACACTTTGAGAGAGGGAGAGGAATAGGGGAGCTGCAGGAAAAGCGTCCTGAAAGAGAGTCAGTTACAAACCTTAAAAATGGGTGTCATCAGACCTGATGTCTGCGGAGGATAACAGGGTTGCTGATGCATGTGTGCGTAGGTGTGTGTACTCAGTTGTGTTTGTGGTCCAATACTGCGGCCTAAAATGCAACAAAATGCACTGACTCGTGCTCATCCTCTCTTCAGATTCATCCACCCTGTCTAATAATATTTGCTAAGTCAACAATAAATCTAATGGATCCTTTGTGTTTCTGGTCACTGGTAATGAAAATAATTTCACTGAAACTCATTTATCAAAAACGAGTGTCATATACCCAAAATCCTGTACACGATGTTGAGGATCAACATTGTGATCAATATATCTTCCACAGGCAATTTTTTTTAAATGCCACTGAGCTGAAATCACTTTTCCCCCCCAGTTATTTCCTGTAGGCAACCTGACCTCAGGTGGGCGGGAAAACTACTAATAATTAACCTATAGACTATAAACCACTTGCCAAAGAGGTAGGATGGCTGGTCAAAGAGCAATACAGCTGGTTCTTTACCCAAAACACACAAAAAAGAGTAAAATGAGAGAGAGTGTAGATTACACGGTGTCATAACGGTTCTGGCTGAAAACCTCGAGCGAAGAAATCACCTGCCCCTGTCACCGCCCTGACAGGTGGTAGTCAGGTTTAAATTAGTCTTCACATGAATTATTAAAGCCCTCAGAAGAAATTTAAGGCAAAATGTTAAGTTTTTATTTAAGTAATAATTTCTTACCGTGTTCTGTAAGTATCGACGCGACCAAGCAGAGCAGTCCGATCATTTTAGTGCAGTCATGCCAATTTCGGGCGTGATGTCTCGCCATGGTTGATTACGGTCCTCTTTATGGAACCAGGCACGTAGTCTCACCGAAATAAACCGAAACAACACCTTCAGACGCGGGTCAGTTTCTGCGTAAAACCTCCCTCATACAAGGCAAGAAAAAACTTGTTTGGCTACAGGACAAAGCAGGGGTCCGACAGAGGTTCTTGTTTCAAGTGTCCCTCACTGCGCCTTTCAGACGGAGTCTGCTGAAATGAATGAAAATCCTCGTGAATTCGTCCTGGCAGCGCACAGGTGAATATTTCCTCCAGCTGGTGCTCTGTGTGTAATGAGGTGCTGCTGCGCTCTCTCTGCTCCAACAACTAGTTCCTCTGAGTCTGAGCGCGCGGCGGTCCGACTGTGTGTGACTGACTGGGTGATGTCATCAGGCTGAGAGGCGTCACAGCCCCGAAAATGACCAGAAATCCTACAAATATGATCCACAGAAAAGCCCATTTCAGCCTAAGAAAACTAAATAAAGTTATTACTCAATTTATCCAAGTTAAGACAGTTTTGATGTCGTGGGGAGGAACGGTGGAAACAGATGATTCTTCCGCCCTCTGCTGTTTGTTTCTGCACACTGAACTGAGATTAGCTCATATAAGTAAACTCCACCACAGCAGCTGCCAAAATCAATAAACATTCATTAATGAACGGCAAAACACAAATCCAGTGGCAGTCAGCAAAATCAAATCAAGAGGAAACAGCTTTTCATGTATCTATTTGCAGGCTGCAGCAGACTCTCTGTTGATGAGAATTTTTTTTCCTTCCACAGAACAACTTCCAATTCATTTTGCCCTATTTTCCTCTGAAGCATGGGTGCACACTAGCATAGCAAAGGCATTATCTGGTTTAGGTCTAATCCCTTACAGCCAATACAGGATGAAATGTTATTATTTTTTTACTTCATTACATTCACCTGACAGCTTTATTGTTAGAATACTTTACATATTACAGTTCTACATGCAAAAATTACAGTATGATCACCATATGATATAGGACATATATCATACATCCAACACTATAAAATAGTTTAAACTGGCTCCACCTCAACGACCCAGAGCTTTGATATACTACTTATATCCTAATGCTATATTAATAATAATTCAACAACATGATAAATATGACTCTGAAAGGTGCAATTCTGGTTAATAACAAATAAAAATTTGTTTATATTTTTATGATGACACAAAACAATAAACGACCTCACTTATTCCTTGAGCTGTTGTTCTTGATGATTTTGATTTTCTTGTGATTAGAAATAAAACATTTAATAGACTTCCGTTCGGCGGCGGAAGCAGCGCGTGAAACCCGGAACACGTTTCTGGCTTCGTTGCATCAGACGAGAGAGGCAGAGAGGACTCATGTGGCTCTGCTGTGAATGCTAGCTTAAGCTGACGTCTCTCTCTGTTTCATTCAAAGGTTTGGAGAACTTCTTATACATATTTCCAGTTACAAGCCGTAGGTTGTTTCTAAACCACTAAATTTAGAGCAAGTTTAAAACAGCTACTTTGTGCGCAAAGACGCGTAAAGCCCACAGTGTAGTTGTACAACTCGAGTTTTAGTTTGTCTCATTAGCTAAAGCTAACTAGCCTGTTTGACATGACTTTTCGTCAGCCTTTGACAGGTGGCAGAGACCATCTTTGCAGAAAGTGAAACAGATGGCCAACTAGCTACCGTTTGACACTTTGAAAGGATGATGTAGGCCAGTATAAAACATTTAAATTTGTTATCTTAAACACGTCTAAACCAGTTTGTTTACAAATCATGCACGCCTCGTTAACGTTACCTTAAATGCCTTCAAGTTTAACTTACATGACCGGTCATCACACCCTCTCCATTGTGTCTTTAGCAGCATGGCAGGCATGATTAGTTTGCATGGCTGACAGCAAAGAGGAAATAAAATGTGCACAAATTAGAACCAGTTTACAATGTACAACATGTTTGTTCCTCCACCAGAGATGGCCACTCTCTACGTGTCCCCTCACCCTGATGACTTCAGGAGCCTCTTGGCTCTCATAGCTGCAGAGTTTTGTCCATCATCTCACCCTCGGACCATCACAGAGGACCCTCCTGCGTCCCTGAACGCCCGCTCCAGACCGACCCTGGTGCTGGGTGCGGGGGAAGGTGACTCCGTCCTGAGCGGGGCCAGTGCTGTTGCCTTTTACCTGGCCTGTCAGGGGAAGAGAGCTGGCACAGATACAAAACAGCAGAGCCAGGTGTGGCAGTGGCTGAGCTTTGCAGACAATGAGCTCACCCCTGTGTGTTGTGCTGTGGTCTTCCCTCTGATGGGGGTGATGGGAGTGGATAAGAAGGTGAGAGGAGTAACCAAATGCTTACTTGGACATTTGTGTGATTTGTTTATTTTTCTTATGAGATGACTGTTTGACTGTGTTCTCAGCTCCAGCAGAGCTCCCGTGCAGAGATGCTTCGTGTCCTAAAAGTTCTCAATCACGCACTTGAGCCGAGAACCTTCCTGGTGGGAGAGAGCATCACCCTGGCTGATATGGCTGTAGCTACAGCTGTTCTCCTTCCATTCAAATATGTAAGTATGCTGTGCAACACTTTGTTGTCCTACAGGTTTTTCCACATAGTTGTTGATTGTCTATCACCCTGCTATCTTCATTCAGACAAATCACAGACCGGCTAACCACATTTTATCATATCTTTTAGGCACTGGAGCCATCAGACAGGAAGGTCCTGACCAACGTTACCAGGTGGTTCACAACCTGCGTTAATCAACCACAGTTTCTAAAGGTGCTGGGGAAGATCGATCTGTGTAAGAAAATGGTACCAGTTACACCAAAGACAAATGCTGCTACAGATGCCAAAGCTGCCAACGCCAGTCCTGCTGCTGACTCTGCTGGCGCCGCAGCTAATGGTAAGGAATCTCTATGCCACAGTTCAGTAATATTTCTCTTTTTGTGTGTAGAATAGGCTTTATTGTCACTGTACAGTTAAGTACAAAGAAATTGTGGTTGCTCCCACAAGACAAACAGTGCACTATAGAAGAAATGATATACAATAAGAAATACAAAATGTACACAAATAATACAAAAATACAAAAATTTACACTAATTTTACACAATTAGTAAGGAGCCTCGAGCCGCTGCATTCGTGCATGCCGCCATCTTGGAAAATATATGTATACAGTATTCTGAGTTTCTCATGTGTTTTCTCCCTCAGGTCCTCCGAAGACAGAAGCCCAGCTAAAGAAAGAAGCTAAGAAGAGAGAAAAGCTGGAGAAGTTCCAACAGAAGAAGGAAATGGAGGCAAAGAAAAAGACACAGCCACAGACAGAGGTAGAGATCCTCAGCTTAAACGAACAGAAATTCTTGTTACACATTAGAGCAGATTTGAAAAATATAAGTACGGACAAATAAAGTAGAATTGTTAATCAGATGCTTGATAGTAAGTCATGTGTTCTTTTTTTTTTTCTCAGAAAAAGGCCAAACCTGAGAAGAAGGAGTTGGGAGTGATCACATACAATATCCCTACTCCTGCTGGAGAGAAAAAAGGTGAGTAATCATAACAGGATGGTGGGAGACGGTAAACACTACGACAATACTCTACAGAGAAACTGCTGTAATCGCTCTGTCCTTACTGGAAAACACAAACGTTCAACCTCTGCCATTGTTGTATTCACAGCCAAAAAAAAACATTGCTAACAGAGCTGTTGAGCAATTGATTGCACAATTTAATTTCTTCAAGGCTACTGAAGTTAAAGGTTAAAGAGGAGCAAGGCATTGTTCTAGGGGGCTGTGTAAAGTTGACCAAGAACATAGTTTTCTGAATGAAGCAGGGAATGAAATGTATAAAACCAGAATGTCCTTTAAAGTCTTTGTGTAATTGGACAAATCCTGCTGCAAAATAGTTTTCAGGCTTCAGGGTTACCTCGCTTCCTGGCCACATTTAATTATCCACAGACCGCTCACTGTCTAGCACATTGTTTGGGTTATTGTCAGTGTTTGGTGACCTTTACTTTTTATTCCTCTGAGTGTCACAGCTCTACCCATTCACAGCAGTCACAGCAGGTTTGTTTTGCCACTCAGTGTTGCTGGGATATTATAAAATTTGACAACTGTGCCCTCTGTCTGTAATATGAATAGAGTTATCGTGATTAGCTTAAGGTCCATACGTCAACCCTTTCTCTTTTTCTCTGCTGGTGTCAGATGTCGTCAGTCCCCTTCCTGACTCCTACAGTCCTCAATATGTGGAGGCAGCCTGGTATCCATGGTGGGAGAAGCAGGGATTCTTCAAGCCTGAGTATGGGGTAAGAAAAGCCTCCCTCTCACTCTGCATTAACACAATATCACATTTTATTTGATGTTAACATGTTTTTCTCTCTCGCTACATTCTGCAGAGGAAGAGTGTTAGTGAGCAGAACCCCCATGGCATCTTCATGATGTGCATCCCTCCACCTAATGTGACAGGATCACTTCACCTGGGTCATGCTCTCACCAACGCCATTCAGGATTGTCTGACCAGATGGTAACAATAGTCAGACTGTTCACAATAGCCTGATAATCCCTAGTCATATGTTAAGTAAGACGCTTGTGTTCATGCGCTTGTTTGAATTGCGTGTCCGCTTTCATCCAGGCACAGGATGCGAGGCGAGACCACCCTGTGGAACCCGGGCTGTGACCACGCCGGCATCGCCACCCAGGTAGTGGTGGAAAAGAAGCTGATGAGAGAGAGGGGCATGAGCCGCCATGACCTGGGCAGGGAAAACTTCATCCAGGAAGTCTGGAAGTGGAAGAATGAGTGAGTTGAGGAAGATGTGAAAAGTCGAAAAGTGGCGGTGATACTGGAATAAAAACACAATAAATACTTTTGCCTTTTAGGAAGGGAGATCGTATCTACCACCAGCTGAAGAAACTTGGCTCCTCTCTGGACTGGGACAGAGCCTGCTTCACCATGGACCCAGTGAGTTTTCTGAAATCCCTGAGCTAATTTTAATAGAATTTTGAAGAAATATTCCTCATTCTCATATCTGTACCGTTTCTCTCTCCAGAAACTCTCCTATGCAGTCCAAGAGGCCTTCATCCGCATGCATGAAGAGGGAGTGATCTACAGGAGCAAGAGGCTGGTCAACTGGTCCTGCACATTAAACTCTGCCATCTCTGACATAGAGGCAAGTTACCATTTATGATATATAGCATTTAGATTAAATATCTAGCAGAGTTTCTTATCTAGTAAGATGATGATGATTTTAATGATCTTTTCTTTTCTGAAACGGCAAGACCACAAACCACACACTGTGCGACAGGGTGTTGTGTGATTTGCTAGAACAAGTCAGATCCTTGGAGGCTCGACCTCATAACTTACAGGTCTTATAGGATCTACTGCAAAAATCTTGGTGCCAGACCCCAGGGCTCAGGGCACTTGCGATCTTGTAGAGTCCATACCTTGGTGGGTCACAGCTGTTTTGGCTGGACACAGAGGACCGATTGCATATTAGGCAAAGGTGGTCATAATGTTTTAGTGCATTCATGTATGTATATGAATATGTAGCCCACTGATTACCAGTGCTTGGTTTCAAATGCCAAAACCTTGAATACCTATATTACTGGACATGTTGCAATGAGTGTTGAAAACTCTCAAGACCTGAAAATTGTCCTGGTTAGAATTTTAGTCTCAACAACATGAAATCATATAAAGACAAAGTGTCCCCAAAAGATTGATCTCTGTTGAAAAAATGTGATAATACTCAGAAAATGAAGGTGTTAAAAAAAGTATAATTTTAGTATTCACAGCAAATTATATCAAAAGTACAGAACAGTGTGCAGCCGTACTTTGTTAACCCTGTTATTAGGCTGTAACGGACAGAATTGCCAGTACTGGCCATGTTGTACTCTTAATTAAATCTTCTGGTTGGATTGCAGGTGGATAAGAGGGAGCTCACTGGCAGGACGCTGTTGCCTGTGCCTGGTTACAAAGAGAAAGTGGAGTTTGGGGTCTTGGTGTCTTTTGCCTACAAAATTGAAGGATCAGGTACATGAGCTCATGGAGAGCAAATTGTTTTGAATAAAGACACATTGTGCCGCTCAAGTAGTACTATTACATTTCTTTCTCAAACTGTTCCGTAGATGAGGAGGTGGTTGTGGCCACGACTCGTATTGAGACTATGCTGGGAGACACTGCGGTAGCTGTCCACCCCGCTGACTCCAGATATCAGCATCTGAAGGGGAAAATGGTGCTGCATCCCTTCTGTGACCGCAAGATGCCAATCGTCTTTGATGACTTTGTGGACATGAGCTTCGGAACAGGTAGGCACTGTTACAGGAAAAGAAAAGGGTGCCTGCGGGTCTGCAGCGTGCTGCGAATAAGTAATCATAACAAGTCGTTAAGCCAGGCCACTTTCCTCATTATGGCTGTTTTCTTTTTTTTCTTCCCCTCTACCTCTCGTGTCCCTTTTGCACCATTTTCTGCTCAGGCGCTGTCAAAATCACCCCAGCCCATGACCATAATGACTACGAGGTTGGAGTGAGACACAATCTGGCCTTCATCAACATCTTGGATGAGAATGGCCTGCTCATTAATGTGCCTCCTCCCTTCCTGGTATAGTGTCTCATTATCGTGCTTCCCCCTGCAGTGTGTGCATTTCCACTGTGACATTAAAAGTCAGACTTCTTCATAGTTTGCTTGGTGTTGCAGTTTTATTTCTTAATTTTTCATTTGTAACTTTTCTTTCTTTCCCCCAGGGCATGAAGCGTTTTGAGGCCAGGAAGGCAGTGCTGCAGGCTCTCAAGGACAGAGGCCAGTTTAAAGAGATCAAAGACAACCCTATGGTTGTTCCAGTCTGCAGGTAAAGTTGAGTTCATGAGTGCATAATTGAGACACAGATCATCTGTGTTTCAGGTTTATTCATCCTATTAATGATCATCTTTTTAAGGCATGTTTTTTTATCTCCTCCATCAGTCGCTCCAAGGACATCGTCGAGCCGCTGCTGAAGCCGCAGTGGTATGTGAACTGCACAGACATGGGGAAGCAGGCCGCCGATGCTGTCAGAGAGGGACGGCTCAAAATCATCCCTGATCACCACCTTAAGACCTGGTTCAACTGGATGGACAACATCAGGTAGTTTATTTATATATGTCTTCACTATGCTTCTCTTGTTCAAACAGGAATCCAAAACCCAGAGATATTGAGCTCATTCTCACAGACAAATTATTGCTGGAGAATTTTCTCTTGATCGACTAATCAGATTAATCAACCAATTGTTTCAGTTCTAGATTGTTATGAATTTAACAAATGTGTAGTGAGTCCTCTTTCAGATTTTAACCGCCCTTCTTCCTCTCAGGGATTGGTGCATCTCTCGGCAGCTGTGGTGGGGTCACCGCATCCCTGCTTACTTCGTCACTGTCAATGATCCCTCTGTGAAACCAGGAGAGGTAAGATGATGTCTGTCACTATTGTCAAGATCTGAGGGATTTCAGATGACAGCTACTTGTGTCGTTGAGCTGCTTTTCTTAATTTGTTTCCTTCATTTAATCCCTTTCTGTTTTTTCTCCCTCTTTAGGATATGGACGGTCATTACTGGGTGAGTGGGAGATCGGAGGAGGAGGCCAGAGAGAAGGCAGCAAAACGCTTCAATGTGTCTGCTGACAAAATTAACCTCAGGCAGGGTGAGATTCAACAGTTTTTAATTTAGCAGTTTCATTACCACAATTACTGTAAAGGTTATCTAATCGGTTCATGTTCTGCCACTACACAGACTCACCTAATTCAATCAATTCTGCTCCATATTCATACAGATTAGATAACTTTTGTGTGTCTGTTTCAGATGAGGATGTTCTGGACACTTGGTTCTCATCTGGCATTTTCCCCTTCTCTATCTTTGGATGGCCCAATGAGGTAAAACCAACTCTCTACTGACACAAATGGCACTTATCTGCAGTAGATACTATGGATACCAGGTGCAGTGGAAAATCTGCTATAAAAGTGCTTGTTATGTCATAAAGAAAATCACGTAGACTGGAAATGCTGCCACTCAAATTCTGAATACATTAAACTGGTTCATGTGCATGTCACAGAAAGAGTTAATATATGACTTTTAGACAGTGTTCCTCAGTATGTTTATGTATTCTCATCAGAAATGTTGGTATTTGTGGTTTTTCTTTAGAGCGAGGACTTGAATGTGTTCTACCCTGGCACCTTGCTGGAGACGGGCCACGATATCCTGTTCTTCTGGGTTGCTCGTATGGTGATGATGGGCCTCAAACTGACTGGCAAGCTGCCCTTCAAAGAGGTGAGAACAATCAAAACTGGGAAAACTGCAATATAACACAACAGGATATGATATTAATGTTATTAAACGGACATGACTCAGTAAGATAATGTTTTTGTTTTGTTTTTCACAGGTTTATCTGCATGCAGTGGTGAGGGACGCCCACGGAAGGAAGATGAGCAAATCTCTAGGCAACGTCATTGACCCTCTGGACGTCATTACAGGGATCTCCCTAGAGGTAAAGCCTAATCACAATTTGATGCATGCTCAGACACACACACACACACACGTAGTCTTTGCTGTCTCCCATTTGGGTTGTCTTTTACATGGTCACCACACGCTCATTTATCCCCTGAGGCCTATATTCTTATGTAAGCTTTATTAAGCACCCTTTTCTGCTTCCAACAAGCTTTTATTGAGGCCATCAATCTCCTCAACAGCTGGGGGGGAAACTGCTCAGTCAGATGAAGCAGAACTGTCCTCTAGAGGGCACTGAAGGACTTGGAGTAAACTACACTTTACCCTCAATGTTTTCCTGTAAAGGTCCTCTCTTGTCTGTCCAATTAAGACATCAAGAAGCAGCAGAAAGGGGCTTCTCGTTCACAAGATGAGAAACAGAAAATTATTGAGCACATTGTTTTATTTTTCAGTGGTAACACTGCTCTCAATTCTGCCTACTCTCTAGGGTCTTCATGCCCAGTTGATGGACAGCAACTTGGATCCTTTGGAGGTGGAGAAGGCAAAGCAGGGCCAGAAGTCAGACTACCCAAATGGCATCCCAGAGTGTGGCACAGATGCTCTCAGGTTTGCCCTGTGTGCCTACACCAGCCAAGGTGAACTCATTTGTCTTTTTGTTGTTTCTTACTTTCTCCCCTATTCTGCCTCCATATATTAAAACACTGGAAAATAAACAGTATTGCAGTCTTATCAGTTCAAGGTCAGCTGTTAGAAAATCAGTCTGTTTTAATATATAATGAAATTATCATTTATTCGTGTTTGTGTCCCCCAGGTAGGGATATCAACCTGGATGTCAACCGCATCCTGGGTTACCGTCACTTCTGCAACAAACTGTGGAACGCTGTGAAATTTGCAATGAAGACTCTGGGAGACAACTTTGTACCATCAGAGAAAGCCCAGGTGAGACCAGCAGGGAAGATGAAGGACACAGAGAACATAAACAAACACTGCTCCATACTTGTTTGTATTCATCCAGTGACATACATATCATACTTTGACCAAGTAAATGCTTAGTATAACAGTTTTTTTTTGTCAACATTATTTGGCTAGGGGAAAAGTTTCCTCCTATGCTGCCCTGCTTTGAATTCGTAGACTTGTACACTTGACATATGGGAGGTACCCAGCACAGGAGTCATGTTAACTCAATCTGAACATGTCCTCTTTGTCTCGGTCACGATTTCAATCCTCCCAGTTGTGTGGAGAGGAGAGTGTCTCAGACAGGTGGATTCTGTCTAGACTGAGCGCCGCTGTCGGTCTCTGTGATGCCGGCTTCAAGGCCTACGACTTCCCAGCCATCACCACCGCCATCTACAACTTCTGGCTGTACGAGCTCTGTGATGTGTATCTGGTAAGAAACCTTTAGGCCACTGAGCAGCCCAGGTCCATCCATCTTACACAGAGGGCATGTAAAAAGTTTTGCAGAGGACTGTAATGTCTTATGTCATATGAAACCAAAACAAATCCAACCACTCTTCCCTCACCCCACCCAGGAAAGTGTGAAACCAGTGTTTGGTAAAGCAGAGGAAGACAGCGCCAGCCAGAGACAGGCCATGGTGTGCAGACAGACCCTCTACACCTGTCTAGAGGTTGGACTGCGCCTCCTGTCTCCCCTGATGCCCTTTGTCACTGAGGAGCTCTACCAGAGGTTACCACGAAGACGACCTCAGAGCGATCCCCCCAGCATCAGTGTCACATCCTATCCAGACACCAAGGAGGTGAGTTAGGGGAAAAAAGAAGATTGTGTAAAAACTCTGGTGTACAAACGTAGCCAGTAAAACATAAATTATTTTAGATTCAAGCCACTGAGGGTCATTTTTCGATGTTTTCCTTCTGTTTTTGTGAGCAATTTGTTCTTTTGTGATTTATTGTAGTTCTGCTGGCACAGTGAGGAGGTCGACCGTGACATGGAGTTTGTAATGACTGTGGTCAAGACGATCCGGTCACTCAGGGCTGACTACAACCTGACCAAGACCCGAGCTGACTGTAAGATGACACGCACAAACTAAATTATATGTTACTCTAAAATAAGGCCAGCTAGACATCATCTCAATTAGAAAGGAAAATCCAGTATTTGTCTATGTTGGTCTTTGTCTCATAATGTATTTTTGTACATTAGTATCACAGTCCATTATAACATTTTACTGAACACCTCTTTTGTTGAAAAGTTTCGAAGCTGTAGGATGGTCTCACTCCTTGCCTGGATGAATACAATCAGGAGTGTAAAGTAACTTAGCATGTTTACTCAAGTGCTGTTTTAAAGTACTGGTACTTGACATTATTTTAATTGTATGCATGTTGAGCTTATAGAATTTAGCACCTTAAGCACATTAAACAGCATATAGAGTAGTTAAAATTGGCCCGACAACCTACAACAGTGAAATTATATTTACACATTAATGCATCAGTAATAACAATGTAGTGACAGGTGTCACTTTTCTACATAATCAGTACTAGTTTTGGGACTATTGGGTTGAACTACATGTTAATATCTACTCAAGTAAGGTTTGAATGAAGGACTTTTACTTGTAATGCAGTGTCCTTACATTGTGGTGTTCTTACTTCTGCTTATGTGTTTGAACACTCCCTCCAACAATAAATTTGATGCCCAAAAGAGAGAGAATAACACCCAAGTGAACAAATACCAGACTTATCCTTTATTGCATCTCATGAGAATGTACATAACGATCTGTTTCTGTTCTGTTTCTCACACTAATGGTCTCAATCGAGCAATCAGAGTGTACTGAATCCTTAATGAATGTTGTCAGTAAGGTACTTTTATGATTCCTAACCTTCAGTTTGCACCCATCTCTTTCAGGCTACCTCCACTGCATTGACTCTGCCACTGTGTCCCTGGTGCAGAAGTACAGTCTGCAGATTCAGACCTTGTCGTATTCTCAGGCCATCATCCCTCTGACAGCCAACCAGCCTGTCCCAGAAGGCTGCGCTGTGGCTATCGCCTCTGACAGATGTACTGTCAACCTTATGCTCAAGGTGAGGGCCGGTAATCTGCTCAATTGTGCTTGGTCCCTCTGATCCCTGATGTGCAAATACATAAGTCTTGGTTTTGTTTTAGCTTCCTTAGACAGAAGATGGGGTGACTTTTGTCATGTCACTTGTTCTTAAGAGTTCCACATCAGTTAAATTTACTTGTTGACACGTTACATAACTACCTGAAGTGTCTAAGGGCATGAATGTCCATCACCTACTTGGTAATCAAGGCAGGTAAATATATGAGGAGTTCTATTAAATTAGATCTGCTCCACTTGAACTTGAATTCAGTGTTTCTGCTGTCAGACCTGGTGTAACAAGGTCGTAATTTTCAGCTGTCGCCCTTGACTTCACTTCACCTTTTGTTCCCTCAGGGTCTCATTGATGTGGAGAAGGAGGTAGCTAAGCTGATGACAAAGAAAGGTGACCTGGAGAAACAAATGGAGAAATTGAGAGAGAAGATGGCAAAGAGTGACTACAAGGAGAAGGTGCCAGTGAAGGTGCAGGAGCAGGATACAGAGAAGGTGGGAAAAATAAATTGATACACAGGTTTTCTTTGGGTGTAAGACTTGTGACTTCCTCTTAGATAATGACTTCCTTTCCTCCGCAGCTACGGCAGAGCCAAACTGAACTTGAAAAAGTGAAAGAAGCCATGGACAACTTCAGGAAAATGATGTAACTCTCCCCTTAACATTATGTAAATCAGGATTTATTTCCACTTTTTTCTTGTCTGTGTGTTAATTTTCATATTCATTTTTCAAGTAAATTGTAGTATGAAGGGAATTAAATAAAGCTCTTACGACAGTCATTTGTCTTCAGAGCTGCATTGTTCTAAGGCAATTTGTTAATCCAAGTCTCTTGTATATCTGCGCAATTTGTCGAATTCTTGTATCACATAATGAACAAACGAATTCAGCCTCTTATGTCAAATATTTTATTCGGCATATTTAATAGAACATTTAAGAGCATCGTTTTTAGAATACAGCTTTGTTCAGAAAGATAGTGGCCACAGAAAAGAAAAAAAGCCTCAATGCTCTGGCTGCATTTATAAAGATTAAACCATTAATATTATTTATATTAATTAAATTCTAGTGATGTATTTCTGCATACAGGTACTTCTTTACAAATACAGCCAAAGGGGGAATGATGTAATGGCTTGTGCATTTACATTAAATGCATCCTTTTTTCAAGATACAAACACTGAAAATTCTGACTAAACGCTAACCTTAAAAGAAAAGATTTTTTTTTTTTTTAAACATGTTTTTGGCTAAAGGGGGTGATAGTAGACCAGATCTTTCCAGATGCCACCACAGCAGCACTATACATGACAACAATTCTGTCTTGGGGGATGAAAAGAAAAACAATCTGGAACAAAATCACAGTAATACATTCACACCATGCCAGGAACACGTTCTGACCACAGGCCATCCAAATCCTCTGCTGCTCGTTTACTCTCATCCATCCATCCTCCTCTTTTTTTCTACAGTCTCCAGGGTGAGTGGAACTCGGAGGCGGGGAGAGGAGTGCAGTGTGTTGTTTCAAAGTTTCGCATGTACTTCCGTGCCTGAGAGAGAGAGAGAGAAAAGACAGCGGGGATGGAGGAGGAATGGAGAATGAGAGGTGTGGGAGGGCAATGAACAAAAAGTGCAGAACTTGATTATATTAGGTTCGGTCTGTCTGGCTCAGTGCCTTACAAATCTCTCCCATCTCTTTAAGGGTTTACACGGGAGGTGAATAAAGCCTAATTCAGAAGGCATTACCAAGGGAGGAAAAGCATAACATTAGCTGTAATTGATGGCACTCCTCTTGTTTGATGTTAAATGACTTCAATAAGCTGAGCGCGGTGAAATATATTACACCAGTCAACCTGAGAGCACAGGTGAGCTGGTTACTATGGCGACCAGAAACGTGTTCCTCAGTGGTAATGATGTCTGGAAGTAGCTGTGATTGTGGGTTTTTTTTTTTTCCCAGAGTGTGAGAGAAGGGGGTGGGGGAGGTAAGCCAAAACCTTAAACAAGAAAATGGAGTTTATTGGAGAAAAGGAAATTAGACTTTGTATGGGTGATGGGAAGAACCAGAATTTGTAAAAACCTGATTTGGAAAGATGAGATAAAGACAACAGGTGGCTGCCCTTTAAGCCAGACCCAAGGGGGGGGGGGCAACTACACACAGAGATTGAGTGCGTGGTTAACAATAGATCATATCCTTACCAAGAAAAGAGCCAGCTGCCGCCTTCCCTCTAGAGTCATATCCTCACCTGGTAACATTAACAGCATGTCAGACCATATACAAGCACTGTGAAGTGATACATGTAGCTACGGGAGTATCTGTGCTCTAGTGCCATGTGCAGTTTTATTTGCCTAGTAAATGTGAAAGGAGCCGGGGCTTACCAACACTCCATGGAAACAAAACATCTCTGTCAGCCTGATAGGAC
The DNA here is from genome assembly GCF_001640805.2 of Lates calcarifer. NCBI lineage: Eukaryota > Metazoa > Chordata > Actinopteri > Centropomidae > Lates > Lates calcarifer. The sequence goes on along the minus strand of NC_066847.1, from coordinate 9,736,760 downwards.
TGCAGCACAGACACACACCAGTCGTCATCCACTTCGTAACCACTGTACACAGACGCTGCAGGGCAAGAGTGAGCAGGCGTTACACACAGTTATTATTATTACAACTACACAGGTGTTGAAGCTCAAACTATACGGGCACACTGACCTTCTTCTAGGTGATTGGAGGCTCCCAGCCACTGTCTGACCACTCTGATCCCTTCATCTGTCATTATCTTGGGGTACCTGGGCAGGAAAATGATGTCACCATTTATACATGCGTCACACAGCAAGTCCAAATATTAACCGCGCATATGCATAAGTGAGGATGCTGTGATAAGATGTTGATGGAGACTGACCTGAATTGTAGCAATTTGAGCAGGAGGTCATTGCCTCTGTTGGACATGACGTCCTCTGGACCCCTGTAATACAGTGTACAGCTTACTGTTAACGCTAACACAGTCGGGGTGAATGCAGTTTCATTTGTGGTGCACAGAGAAGTCAAAATTTAAAAAATTCAGTACAATAGTGTCTTACTGGAAACAATGTTAATAGACCCTGCTGTGAACTGTTTTTACTTCAGGAACTTTCAGCTGAAGACATTTTTCAATGTAAAATATGTGTTGCAGTTACTGATTTTTAAACAATCTGTCATCTGGGATTTACATAACAGAAAACTGTCATTGTTTCCTTAACAATAACATGTCTTTTTTTATCTTTTTTATCACAGTTTTATTTGTGTCAGTTCTCAAAATGCTCTTGTTCCTACTGAGTTTCAGTGCGCCTGTAAGTCACTTTGGACAAAAGTGCAGAGGCCATATGCAGGTAATTTAAAAATACTAAGTATATCAGGTAGAAGTTTTCAAGCTTTTGTCACATTTTAAATTAATCCAAGTGACCCTCTGTAATACCCTCAACCAACATTAGATTTCAACCGAAGAGACTCTAAGAAAATAATATTTCCTGCACACATTTCACAAGTTGGTCGGGTAGGGAGGGAATAAAACGTACAAAGTTGGTATGAATTACAACAACAATTGGGAAAACACAACAACATTTCAAATTACGGAAAGGGTGGGACACTTCTTGTTTGTGATTGGACAGAACCCCCAAGTCCCTATTTTACCTTGGCAACAGCTCAATGTTATTTCCTGTTTCTATTGTGTGCTACTCTCAGCAGTGTCCTTGCAAGAATTTTGAAAGGATGGGAGAGGAGATTGAAATCATAGGGGAATATTTTAACAAAGAATATTCATAAAATGTAACTCTCAATATGCTTTAAACTTACCATGGCATTAAAATCTCCTGTGGAACCCTGAAAACATGCTTGAAAGACAAAGGGTGGCTACTATTCAACATCAGAAGGGCACATGTCCAGAATGTCGTTGTTCAGTTGCCTGACCGCGAGACAACCAATTACAAGAGCGCCGAGTTTGGAGCGTCTCTCTGGCTGATCCCATCCAACACCGACGCACCACTGAATAAACTCAATATTCATTTCAGTCCAATCACAAACAAGAAGTGTTGCCCCACCCTTTCTGTAATCTGAGATGTTGTTGTGTTTAGACCCTCAGGGTCAGCATAGTATATACTGAGAGATGATTTTAATATGAATTGTGAGGACTTACGTTGTGGTGATGATCTCGTCTCTGGTTCTCCTGATCAGCAGGACTGGTCCCTGGTATCTGGAGGAAGAAAAGGAGTTGTGTGTTACTCATCAGCCACGTGACTCTGAGCCATGTCAACTCAAAGAAATCTAGTTTCATTCTTACATGCCAACATATTGTGTAACATTCAATGATGCAGACTTTGACTTTTATGATTGGTTTCAGACTTGAGGCACTCACTTGAGAAGCTGCTCTGCGTTGTTGAGGTTCATGTACTGCCTGACTGTGTGCTGCACCAACGGTCCTGAGCGGGACAAAGGTATTTCAGTTGTTGAAATGAAACTGACTGTTGCAACAAAAGAGCACAATGACTAGAGTTTATGACCTTTAACCTCTATGACTCACTCCAGCTGTCGGGCATGACCTTGAGGGCCAGAGGCAGGAGGTCATCGAAGGAGGCGTCCAACACTAATGACTGGATCTCTGGGTATGACATCACCGCCCAACTGGCTGAGAGAGGAAACGGCGAGAGAGAAGAACAAGTAAAGATAAGCAGAATCAGGAGGTAAATAACATGATTCACATTTATAGCATTAAAATGTGCCGATTGTGTTTTGTTCCTGTGTACCTGTGAATCCTCCTATGGACCAGGCGTATACGACAATGTCACTGAACTGGAAGCCCAGTTCATGTATTGCAAACTGGATCACTACATCCATGGCGTTGGCCTCATTCTGGGGGAATGGCACACCCTAGCAGAAAGATCCAAGTAACAACAACAATATTCATGCATTATTAAAATAACAGCAACACTAAAGCCACCTATGAAACCATGTACTTCCAAAGAGTTCACAGATTTACTATCTTTTATTCCACCTCACTGATATTATCAACCATGGGAGTGTACTTGCTCCCTTGTGCAATGCTGCCCAATTGAAACCAGAATTTCAACATACTGTTGTTTTCCATGCACTGTTTGTTCAGACTAAATAAAGCACAGGTATATACAAGCAGTAGGATGAGGTTTAGCTTTAAATGTAGTACTGTACTGCTTACCGTACTGCCTCCAAAGCCAGGGTGGTTCCAGCCCAGGACAGAGTAGCCACCTACAGTGCACATCAACAAAAGCTTTAACTGTAATTCAAATACAACCATTTCAGACTGATAAAAATTCTGTGCCATTTCACAAAAAATTTAATGTGTCATGCCAAGTAGAGAATTCCTCACCCTCCAGTGGAGTGTTCATGCAGCCCACCTCATAGAAGCCTGCGTTCCCCTCACAGCAGATTACCTGGCAGATTTTGTTTCATTTTAAGAACAATCAGTAATGTGACTCATGTTGGATCCTGGAACAAGTCCAGGTCACAAAAAACAACAAATCATTGCAGAGATTTACCAGAGTCTGGCCGTTTCGTCCCCCATCTCTCCTTCGATCCACAAACATTGTGTCAATTTCGTTCCCATCACAGGCCACAAGCTTGTTCCTTTGGCCATCAAACTGTGACAAAGTGGAGGGACATTGACAAGAGAATGATGATTGGTATCGAGTAAAATCAGAGTAGACATTTAGAGAGAGAGAGAGTGTGTGTTTCGTACCTCTTCTATTAATTTAGCCATGCCTTGCTGGAGCATTGGCCTCATGGCTTTCTGCAGCAAACCTACAGAGCCAGGATACAGCATCCTCCTCCCAAATGAGTGAGCAATAAGAAAACTGGAGAGGAAGAAAGTAGATAAGAAGACAGTGTAGCAACGTTGAACAAATACTTTGTATTATCCCAGAAAATTAGTGAATAAGGGTGAGATAAGATGCAAGCATACTACAAAGATTAATAACATAGCAGCATAGACTGTACTGTTGTCCTGCAGTCATGCAGATGACACTGCAGATTTTTGGATCATTCTGCATAAACTGCATTTACCTGATGATGTGGCATGGTAGAGTGCGGACAGAGTTGAGGACACTGTCTGCTGCTCCTCTTAATCTGGGCTCCGGCTTCAGCAGAGAAACACCAGCCTTGGACAGTTTGCTGTCACATAAAGAGTCAAAAGCTTACAATGAAACGAGCCACAAAAATATTGAACATTCAGTGGATTTATGTGTGCTGCATACTTCACAGCACACTGAACGCATGTATATAGAATGACCTCACCCTTTTGGGAATGGAATTGCAGGGAACACATGGCCATGTCAAATGGCAATGAATATGACAGCAACTTAACAAGAACTTAACAAGAACTTACGGGCTGCTGACTTCTGACCAGCTGAAATCTGAAGGCCAGTGCGAGAAGTCGAAGTCATAACACCTCAGTTTTTTCTTGATGGAAAGCACACAAAAAAGTAGTTGAGCCTTAAGTTAAGTTCCGATTTTTACTCATTTGATCCCCAAAATACTGCAGCACTAATACAAATAGCAAACACAGTCTTATAGCTGAGAACTTGCTCTATGTTACCATGGTCTCACCTTGTTTGCTGGTGTGTGATTCTTCTTGGTTTCTTCAAGAATGGAGATAAACTGAAAATACTCTGAGTTCTTCCATCTTCCCCACCCTGGGGAAGAAATATAAGAGGGAATAGGAGGCAGGGGAAAGCAAATATATAGAGAGATATGAATGGAGTGCACACAAGACTCAAGAAAACATTTTGCTGCAGAGCCTCAAGGGTATGTTTAGTATGCGTTGTGACTGTAGACCTTGTGCAACTGTCTCAGAGTTAATAAGCTCTTATTAGCATGCACAGGCATAGAGCATATGTTGTGATATCTAAAGATTAATGAAATAAATTAGCTATAACCAGTCAGTCAGTTCAAATCTGTAGCCTCACCTCTTAGACAGGCAACTCCTAGGAGACACACCAGCACAGTTCCCACATATTGACTCACTGGAACCAACTTACTGCTGCAGATGTAGCCTAAAAATACACAAAGTAACAGTGACACAGACTTCCACATAATCTTCCCCATCTGTCTGCCAGGCCTGAGCGTCATTCACAAGCAAAGATTTACGGTCTGACAGCTACCCCACAACTATGTGCATGATCGATATCAGAACCTCAATTATACCCTAAAGGGCAGCACACAGCCACAAGCAATTAATTTCTATTGATGTGCAGTCTGACTGAATGATACACTTGATTAACTTTATATTAATCTCACTTGTAGGACATCAGCAATTCCCAGGAACAAGCCCCAGTAGTAGTTTGTCTTCCATAATAAATGGAGAAATGTCATCCAGAAAAAAATACATATTTTCACACGTCACTGCCAGACCCTCTAAGAAAGACTTCTACTGAAACATGTCAAGGTCATTTCCTAGGACTAAAAGGGCATGAGGAAAAAAATGAGACCATGACAAAGAAAATGGCTTTATTGTGTTGTTTTTTTTTTTGCAATTTGATATTAAACTTTTTATTACTGTTCTGAATATCTGACTATATAATTTTGAAGAGAGGAAACATCATATCATCACAATCTTATGAAAATCAATAAATAATAATTCTGAATTATTCTTTTCATACAGCTATGTCTGGCCCTTTGAAACCTCATTCCCATGATAAAATATCACAACTAAGGCTTCAGTTAACAATTTTTTTATTTTTAAAAATCAAATACTTCTCATTCAATCAATCATAAAATGCTGGAAAATGTGCCCAGAGCCCAGGATGATGCCCCCCACCCCCCAACTTTTGTCATATCAGCAGTCAGTAATATACAGGTCATACGTCTCTCACCAAGCATAATCCATACAACCTACCTTTCCTGTACAGATAGCAGAGGAGAAGAGGAGAGCTGTAGTAGGACAGAGACCACAGTGCTGAAGCCTGGAAGGGAGGAAATGCATACATTACTTGACAGACCTTTTTATTCCTGTTCAAATGATCAATCATACAGGGATACTGACCCAGCTGAGGATGCTGTCAGTGTGTTTCTCCAGACTCCTGGGTTGGTAGTTCCATCCCTGGAAGCACATAGATAAATTGTTTCCATCATGAGCACTGCTGCTAACTTAAGCTTAGCTTGTAGCACTGGCTGTACTCGTTTACAGAGACTTGAGGAAAGCTATTCCAACTGCACACCCTCTGTTAGTATGAACACATATGTTTCCTATTTTTACCCGTTGTCTGTTCAGCTGGTGTCTTTTTTTCTTATAGTCTTGGCAAAGTTTCCTCTCACCTGCTTCCCAGCTAGCGTTAGCACAGCCGGGTTAATGTCATTGAAAGAAAGAAAATAGCTTACGAAGATAGAATTAGGCTTGCTTTTACTGTGACGGTGAAATATTTGAGAACTGCACACGAAAAGGACTGCGCCTGTCATTTCATTCATTTACCGGCTGTCACCGCGGCTGTGACAGCGGGGTTTCAATAACAAACACCTGACACTTCCGGGCCGCAGCCGCAGCCACTTCGTTGTTATGACATTAAATACCGCTCGGTTTTTAGAGTCGGGTGTTATTAAACAAAAGAAAAACATTAGGGATATTCCTACCCCTCTTCCTGCTCGGCCCTCGGGTCGGGACTGGTCCGGTGAGCGGTGAATTCGTTGCAGATGAGGCCCTAAAACACAGCGGAGCCACATCCAGCCAGCCATTCTTCCACTACGACGGCTACGGAAGCCTGGCCTGACCAGAAGTCTCAAACGCGAAAGCGCTCAGGAATTTGAGGTAATTTTTTTTTATTTTTATTTTTTTTTACATCAGTATTGGAGACGACTTCACAGACTACTGTGTATATTTATTGTCTATACTTAAATACAGTGTTGGAAATTAAGTTAAAGCTTAATACAATATTGTACTACTTGTACATTGATGTTTCTGCTGCCTAAACTTCTATTCCACTAGAAAGATATAGAAATAATGTCCATATATACTTCCATACATGCATATTAACAGTTAATAAATATGATGCATTGTTCAGTGCAGTGCTGTAATGTACTCTGATTTAAAAACTGACAAAATCTGGCAGTGCTGAAAGGATATCTGGCCTATTTTCAGTGTCATTAAACGTGTTTGAAGTATTTTCAAAAATGTAATTTTTCATAATTTTTGGTCTAAACTGCTTTTTAAAACAATTGGATGACATGACTCAATCATAATATCAGACACAATCAAATAATCATTTTTTTAATTTTATCTTTTGCATAACGAATAATTTTACTTTTGAAAACATTGTGTTTACTTATCTTCTTTTACTTTTTACAGGATTTTGAATGCATGACTTTTACTCATACTGAAGTATTTTTATAGCTTGGTATTACAACTGGTAAAGCTCTGAATACTTCCTCCAACACTGCTTGAATACTACTATGCATAGAAGAAAACTACACTTGCTGTTAAGTATCAAGGAAACCAGTGAATGAGACAATAGAATATAAGAACTTCATACATTTGGAACAACTTTCAGAGCTTTATGAGAAAATCCTTCCCCTTCTTCTCCATGTGCAGCCTCAAAACATAACAATAAGCAAAGAAGTATTAAAGAACTTATGAAGAGCAATGGCTTAGAGTACAAAACACATTTAAACAATTGAGAAGCATTTCCCTAGAGCACTGAAGTTTTTCTTTACATCCCAACACTGTTACTTTTGTTTATAAAAACCCTCCTGCTGCAGATGGGAACTGAGTGGATGTGACAGCTGGATGAGGATGAGATGTGGGTAGGTGATCAGCTCTGACACTGCTCGTATCTGAAAACAGAGCACAAAGACAAACTCGTCCTCCAGTCTCTTTTATTTTTCCTTAAACACAAATGCAGACAGCCCACGCAATGACAACAACATGCGTGCACAGACACACAGGCAAAAGAAGCACTGCCTGTCAGTGCGTGGCGTGATATCATGCCGCAGTGTCACAGTGATGTTCAGGCCAGCGTGATTGGGGAGTGTGAGAAGAATGTGAGGGGCAGATGAGTGACAGTGCAAACACACACACACACACATATATGGTTCAACATACAAAGGCACACACAGGTGATGCAAGGCTTTTTGCTTACCGCTCCAGTTCCTTATAGACATCATCCTCTCCTCTTGGCTTCAAATCCTGGCATAAAGGTGTAAAGGGGGAAGGGAGGCATGGAAGGAGTGGAACAGTGAAGAGGAGGATAAAGAGAGATGCATGGTACTGAGGCCTGATTTATGTCCCTCTAGTGTGTAATGAGATTGATTTGTTAATGCCACTAATGTAAGGATGACAGTTGATAGGCAATGGGTTTATCTGAGAGAGGGCTGACAGATTGGAGGAGAAGACTGTGAGTGTGAAGGAAGACATATCTGCTGACAGCTTAGGGAGGGCGCAATAGAAGGAATGAGAGTCTGTATGCATTGGTGGATGTGTGTATCAGCTACTCCTCACACACACACATACTGTATGCACCACACCTCCGTGTGCGTGCAGGGGGACTGCACAATAACTCACCATGTAGACTGCGCCCTGGGGAGGAGCCTGTTGGGAAGGGAGGAGAGCAGAGAAAACAGGTTTAATGAACAACAAGTGACAGAGAAGGAGTGATGGTGGAAATCAGAGGGAAAACAGAAACAGAGGGGGAGAACAAAAATTAAGAAGTGTATAATAGATAGAAGACAGAATTTAGGCGAGGGGAGGGTGAGGAAAACAAAAGGAGAAGGGAAAGTGTGCTAAATACCAGAGGGGAGGTGTGGGAGAGGGGAAAGATGAGGGCAAAACGAGGAGGGAAATTCACCAGAGGATTTTTAGATATTGGAAAATGTCTGAATACATCACCTGTTTGATATCCTCAGGATTCTCATAGATGTTCTCTGCTTCACCCGAGTGGACAGACAGAGACTGTTCAATACCTGAGTACAGGGAGATAGTTACCAATTGTACAGTCTCTCTCTCTCTCTCTCCCTCACACACACACACACACACACACACACACACACACACACACACAAACTCAAGTGCAAAAGGGAAAGAGGAGGCGGAGGCAGATTCATTACAACAACCCCAGAGGATGTCACGGCCCACATCACTCACTGGTAGCTGACAAGGGCCGAAGACGGACGGTACACGTAAATCTGTCAAAAAAAGAAAACGCCGGAAGACTCACCACGATGAGAAATGTGTTTCTGTCTCCATAGCAACACACCAACAGGCGCAGCAACCAGGGGCACCAGGAGTAATAAAGCAGAGAGAAAAGGGAGCAGGGAGGTGGTGGTGAAATTCCCTGCAAAAAAAAAAGGGGAGGGCATGAATGTTTCAAAGAACAGTGCTAATGTAAAACTCGTAGAGCTATTGGTGTGAGTGCATGAATGACATGAAGGCTGTCCGCAGAAGTTACTGCTGTTTGTTCTCCAGTTTGCTCTTTTGTTCGTGTCAAGAGGGGGCAACCTTTTCTTTTATACATGGACACTTGAAGCCATGTTGCCGTTAAAATTTCCTCAACATGTTACACACATTTGCATCATGCTGCTGTCAGTCACAGATTGGAAGAAGGCGAGGAAATCCAGGCACTGCCAGACAGAGTGAATAGTCTGCACGACAGCTCAGTAGACATCGATCTGACAGACCCTCAGTCTGGACAGTAAAATGCTGTCAATTTGAAATGTGGACGAGAGGAAGAAAAGCAGCAGTATCAAAGAGACCAGCTGCTGTCAGATCATCACACAAAGCCTCAGGAAATAACACTTTCATACAGTTTGATCTAAGTTTTTGCACATCCTAATTATTCTCTATTCCATTATATAAATAGGTATCTCCTGTATGTATAGTCAGAATGTAAGGGCACACTCCCTTGACATTTAATCCTAGCAAAAAACTGCCCCTAGGGAAACTGACAAAATCAGCCAAATCCTGTTACAGCAGCACTGGACAACAAGTGGACAGGAACTACAGGCATAATCACCACAAACATTACATAAGCAAACCATTAGCTCACTGTAGTACTAGTCAAATTTTGTGGGAAGAGACACACGCGTGTGATCAGACTTGTCAGGTTTGTTTGCATAATGAGGATGACATCAGTCTTGCAAAACACAGCCACAGGGCAACATGGGAAATGGGAGGGGAGGCGCTTGTTTCCGCAGAGACTGCTGTAATTTAGCGTACCTGAACAAACGTTCTGCAGTTGCCTGCTCACAGAGCACAAAGCTATCAGATATGTCAGACGTCTTTGGATTACAAAAGAGAAGCTTAACAAACCAAAACAAGTTACAACAGAGCTATCAAAGCAGACTCTCTTTTTTTACGCAGCTTTCATCGTTTCCAAATAATTCGTACAGTGTCTTCCCATGGCGTGTGAGGTTAGCTGATGGACGGCATCCTGGCAAAAGTAAAGTCAGCTCACATGTCTCGTCATCAACTTTCCACAAATTTTGTTTGTAAAAGGATTGGCCCTCGGGCTTCACCTTAGCCCCTGGTGTCACAGCTTTTAGCCAGCCTCAAAATAATCAATCATTATGTGCTGTGTGAGGTATAATTGATCAGTGAGTATGTGTAGAGGTTGCTAATGGAATGTTGCGGTTAGTGCTGACCCCAAGACTGACCTGCACTGTTCTCCATGCCAGCTTTAACGCATGAATTATGGTAATTGAGTGCAGTGAAGTGAGGCATAAATGCCCCCCTCCCCAATTTCTCACTACCACATCTCATCTCTCTCTCTCTTTCTCCCTGTCTCTTTCCCTACCTTTCTCTCATCTTCGTCTGCCTCACCTTTTCCTGCTCCTCTTTTGGCACTTCCTCCCCACCTCATCTATTTCATCTTAAATGAGGCAGGGGGTGATTTGTATCAGCACCGATTGTAGAGGAGGGTGGCTGATAAGAGGCAGACCAAAGAACTGCAAGAATGCTTCGCAAATAATGGGCCAACTCGGGATAGAAAATGATTGCAGAGACATCCCTGACATTTGAAGTATTTGTGTGCTGCAGAGCACAAAGATTGCTTCAATTTTACGTTCTTTGATCTGTGCCACCAACAAAAGGAATTGTTGTTTTAACTTCTAACATTGGTGCTATATTTTGAGATTAGGCTTTCAGCACATTATACATTCCAGAGTTTTATATATATATATATATATATATATATATATATATATATATATATATATGTATGAGTTGTTGTATCAGTTATTTGGTTATTTCCAGTGAACTGAAAAGCCATTTCAGTTCTCTCTCTCAGCTATACTGTGCTAAATCCCAGTGTCTCTGGATGCATCCTCACCGCCCAGAGCGACTATTTATAAACCTTTAACTGTCAACGCTTATTGTCAAACTATTCATTATTAACCCAAGCATTTTTGCGCTGTCTTCCACTATTGCAGTGATTGTGCAACCTGTCACTTTTCTACAGTGTAAATGTAGGCCACCCAGCACTCATGTTATTTGAACTTATCACTCTGTTCAGTCTTTTTCCCGTTTCCCATGACACACTGGACAAATGCAACACTTATCACTCACTATAGATTTTTTTTCCTAATCTAACCTTTCCAATCAGACAATATCATGCTGCCTCCTCCTCTCTCTCTGTCTTTATCACCTTCTCTCTCCCTTTCCTCCACGCCCATTACTCTTATAGCCATACCATCAGCGTGCATCGTGATGAGCTCTGAGCCCCTTGTCCCGAGTGATGCATCGGGGTACAGGGAGTGAACTCATCTCTGCTGAGGGATCCATTCAACTGTCACATCCTCCTGTGCTCCCCCACAGCCACCAATACAATAAGCCTGAATAATTTAGTTTTTGTGGGGAGAGATGTCCTAAGGTCCTGTCTTTTTATATTCGCATATCAGCTGGGCGAGTGTGATGAGAAAAACGATAGCCTTTATGTTTTATATTTTATGGAAGAAGAAGCGGAGCGGAGAATTAGAGCTATGGTGGATTTTTATGAAAAATTGGCATATAAATGGACTGAGATATTCTGCTGGATATTATCTGCATATTGAACTTCTTGTTACACAGAAGTCTTGACCTGTGACCTCTTTACTGCAAGAGGGAAGCATAACATTTGGTATCTGTCAGGAGCTTTCTCCTCTGTGCACCATGGACTTCCTGGCAGATGAATTGACCTGCAACAGGCTTGAATGCACTGTGGAACGCTTCATGGAGCACATATCTGAAAATCAGCCACATTTATGGTTCATTATCTGCAGTTAGTTGACAGGAGGTCTGCCTGTACTCATGTGCAAGCTACATAATATACTACTGATGAAGAAAATCAGAAAACAGATACCATACCATTCCACCCATCCTCAGGGGGCAGTGTAACAGCATGTGTTGCCACGATGGTCTGCCCATTTTTCAGCGTTAGGGTGCAGGTGTAGTTCCCAGCTGTGTCAGAGGTGATGGGTAAGGGCACAGTGGTGGTGACACTGCCAGGGCCCTTGCTCGACATGTTCTGCTTACGATTGTGGTATTTCCAAAAGGCATTGCTGACCTGGGACGGCACTGAGTAAAGGCAATCCAACTCCAGCTTTGAAGATGACTCTTTGGTTTTAACTGTGGATGTGTGCAGAGTAGTGAGGGGGGATGTGAGAGGAGCGTGGGACCGTAAGGTAAAGAAAAAGTTAAAGATGAAGAAATGAAGAGAAACAGAGGGAAGGATTAGTGAGGGAAAAGGACAGACAGGAGGGAAGAAAAATGAGTGTGACAGGATGAGAAAGTGAGTTAAAGGGTAGTGTGTGAATACAGAAAAGGCCAAGGACAGATAGAGAGTAATGGGGTAAAGGGGAAGTGATATGAAAAACAAAGAACAATTCAGAGAGGGGTCAAAATAATATATATTCATTAAAGTGATTTGCTGCTAATGCATTGGTTGACTGTGACTGATGCTCAGTGTCTCATCAAACTGAAATGAGAATCCATCTGGGTGTAATCAAGCTCCACAGACTCACATGCACACACACACACACACAAAAATACACACATTTCAGCCTTGATTAGTGTGATCAGTGTGGGCCACCTACCGCCTTGGTGGGAGGGCAGCAGGTATAATCATACATAATGATACTTATAATGAGGTGGGGTAAAAATATATGCGTCACATGATTGGTGTGTGGGAGGATGTGTATATGTGTGTGTGTGTATGAGGGATGCAGATGCGTGAAGCAGGGTGACAGTGACAGTGACGGATCGGCTGGTCATGTCTGGGCAGCTGTGATGGATGCCAGTGGGACTGTGATTAGTAAAGCCTTCCAAGGCCGCCATGACAGGGCACTGTGTGTACATGGTTGTGTATTGGATTTTGTGTGTGTGTATGGGTGCAGATGTATTCAGCATGTTTCTGCAAAGGGTGAAACCTCCCCAAGGCTCACTCATAAAAATCAACAGGTGCTCTGCTCATTCGTTTTTTCCTTTAAATTTATGAATCGTGTGAATGTTCCTTTTCCTGAGCAATACTGTAAATATATTCATTTAATAATGTAACATTTTAGCAATGGCTGCAGGAAATTCTCTTTATGTTTATCCTGCACGAGTCAGCGTGGATCATCTGTGAGAACGTCAGCTGAGCAACAGCTGGTAATTCAGTGTCTTGCTCAAGGACACATCAGTAGGGCAAATAATTTCCAAAATGCCTCTAGAAACATGGGTCTGCTGGCTACAGAGAAGTCTCTCTATTCCTTGTGCCACCTATTTCCCCTGTACTTATTATGCAACAGAACTGCAAGACATTTTGGTTCATTTTTCCCTTTCTTGCAAAGAGTAAGATGAGAAGATCAATACCCCTCTCATGTCTCTGCATTATGTATTGACCCTAAAGTCAGCAGGAGATTAGCCTAGCTTCACATAGCATGAAATCACAAAGCATAAGGGGGAAACAGCTAGCCAGGCATTCTCCAATGTAAAAATGCCCACAACTTATTACTTAAGCCTTTTTATGCTAAACTAATCACTTCCTGGTTCCAAAGCTCCATACATAAAGCACAGACATTAGAGTAGTATCAGTCTTCTAAATTCCCTAGTAAATTCCCTAGTATATATGAAGTATTACTTCATATATACAACAGACATTTGTAGTCACTTGATCTCTCTCTGAGGGATATTTTATCAAAAAACCAAATGAGGGAATGTCTCCTAGAGGATGAGAATCTATGCCAAAAAGCATACGGGTCTCCTGATGGCCCAGCACCTTAGACTCTTTCCTTTAATTTGTCATCCATCTGTTTATTTGCCCCTTTCATCACAGGTACTCTGCACAACAGCACCCACATCCACATGTTATGTAACACAAACACACAAGGTTATGATAAGACTGCCACCACTTGTCTCCTAAATCCATCCCCACCCCTTGTTTAATTTCAGCTATCCACCTCCTACTCCATTTCTGTCTCCTCCTTGATCTCTACCTTTCAGCACGCTGAGCCGGGTCCTCTGGCTGAAGGCTTTGTCATCGAGGTACACATCACAGATGTAGAGGCCGCCATCTGTGATCGATGCAGGCCTGAGCAGAAAGGAGAAGCTCCCAGCCTCTGCGTTGTAGGGTGGGCCAGCGAGCTGGAGTGTCTTGCTTTGCGACAAGATGGAACCCCTCCAGCGATCATACTGGTGCACAAGCTTCATGCTGTTCCTCCTCCTGGTATCTGGTTGCCAGTGTAGCCGGACAAAGTCCCCCCGTTCACCAGGACAGGTCAGAGAGAAGGATGTCTGAACCTGAGCGGCGGTGGAGATGATGGGGCCTGCAGGAAAAGAAGGGAAGAGGGAAGTTAAACCAGAATGATAGAATAGATAAGGACGGAGCATAAGCGAGGAAGACAGAGCGCACAGACAGATATGAAGATACAACGGTGCAAGAAGACGAAATGACAGGGAATTCAGAATAAAAAGAGGGTGGATGAAAAGTGAGGTGAAGACAAAGAGCATAAACAGAATAGTAAGAGAGTAGGGGAACTGAGATAGGGAGAAAATTTCTACAACAATAGGGATTATGTTCTTATATGCTGAGAGTTACTTCTTCACTTGGTCTTGCATGCTGCTCTGCCTGATTAGCAAGCTGCTGACACAGGACTTTGAGACTGCCTGTGTTACAAAGTCACTCACCATGTGTTACGTTGTTGAATAAGGTCCTTTTGTCAGCGGAGGAGGGAGGGAAAGCTAGAAAATTTGAAAAAAAGAAGAAGCAAAAGGCAAATAATGAATAATACATAAATGTAGCAACTATAATATTCACAGGAGGACTGGCTGAATTTTAGTGCAGATCTACAGTAGACTTTTGAATCTCGAAACTGGTCTGTAAAAGTAAATACTTTGAAGAACTGTAGCTACAGGATGCTTAAATAAATAATGCCACTGCTGCAGTCTCTGGCACAGATGCCCGCTCACACCATCAACAAAAGCAACAACAAATGTATTCTATCCCTCAGTGCTTCGACATGTCTCTTCTTCTAGTCAGTCTCACCATCAACGGTCACGTTCACATTGAAGGCGAAATGAGCCCTGCTGCTTTTCCCTCCAGGGTAAACTGTACAGATGTAGACCCCACTGTCGCTCCTCTGGATCTGCGGCAGTTTAGCCACCGTGCCAATGTTTGGCATTTTCTCAATCCTCATGGAAATGCCATCCGGTGCTTCCCAGGTGATTTTGGCGATGGCAGAGTCAGGATTAACTTTAGCAATCAGACGCAGGGTGCTGCTCTGAAGAACAGTTGGAGCAGGATTGACAGTGACTGCAGATGAAGGAGGACACACATGAAATCAGTTGTGGGAGAAGTGTTTAAATCTTTAATACCATGACATAAAGCATAGATAGATAGATAGATAGATAGATAGATAGATAGATAGATCACATATGAACTGCTGATTTTTTAACCTGTAAGCATAGCTAAGAGGATAATCTTCTCTTTCACTTTTCTCTCTTGTTGTTTTATCAAGCATGAGTAAAGACCGCCATCCTCCATTTTGGGATGAAAAATCAGAGAGAACACCCCAGTGTCTTGAAAGTTAGAGTCAGTCAATCGCATGGATGCCTGCGAGGCACCACCAGAGAGATTCATCCTTTTGTCAGCTAAAAGAACCAGTTTCCATTCGTCCGCACCAAGTGACTTTACCCTCCAGTTAATGGCCACGCTGCCCCTCATGGTTGTATCAGTACAGACCAAGGTGGTGGGCATGCCCACTCTAGCCACCATAACATCTTCCCAGTCTGAGGGAGAGAGGACAAAAAGTTAAAAGTTACTAAAATGAATTATTCAGTGTTACTGCAGTGCTGATATCTGTTTCTTTAATCCTCTAAAGCTACAGGTTAAGTATATGTTCTCAAATCTGTCTTAGAACAATACTCCCATGCCCAGTATATTGAAAGACTTATTGGTCATTGTAATTTGTCCTCCTGGTTGTACTGGTCACAGAGAACTCCCTTGTGTAAGCAATTTCAATGTAAATGATGTGAGACAAAATCCACAGTCCCATTTCTATGTAAAAATGTCTTTTAGAGTTCAGTTGAAGCTAATATGTGATTTTAGCATTCTGGGTCAGTTTAATCAATATCTTCCAGAGTTAGAGTCTTTATAGTGCCAAATTCCCTCTTTCTATTTCCCTGGACACCATTTCCTTGCTGAGTTGTGCTGGGTTGAAAGTATCAAAAAGAGGGAATTTTGGCTGTAACTTTGGACGATAACCACTTGATTTATCAGTTGTAGACTACTAGAACATATTAGCATATTAGCTTCAAATGTATTCAAAATGCATTTTTACACAGAAAACTGAGGATTTTATCATCACTGAAGTCGCTTTTGGAAATGGATGTATGGAGAGGAACAATCACAATAGAGGCATAACAAAATTAACAAGAAAACACAATTTGTCTTTGGATTTCTAATTAACTTGATGTAACATAACTACACTTTTTAATACCGACCCTCTGGGATATAGAGGAACTCTGTTAATGCATGACTCATCATGTGTTTAAAAGAAACAGCTTCATTCATGTTTGCAGTCTAAAGGCGACATTGGCTGGGAAATGTAAGCCCCTTCCTTCCCAGCAAGAAGAGTAAAAATATATTTCTTAACAGTCACAGAAAGTATTTCATACCTGTGTTGCCAGTGTGAGAGGAATATACCGCAAATGAAGAGACAAGAATAAAGGTGAGAAAACCAGACTCCATCACACATTTAAGTCAAAGAGGCAAAACACTTTCTCTGCACCAGCTGTCTCTCCAGCACTGTGACCTTTCTCGGTACGCTCCAGAACACCAAGTATTGTTCGCTTTCCTGCAATATCACTGGTGTCCCTGACTGACATGTTAACAAGTCTGCAGCACATCATTCAGCCCAGCAGGATGTGGCACGAGGATAATCAGCAGGAAAAGACTGTCTGTTTTGTTGTCGTATGTGTGTGTATGAGGCTGATAAACTACATATCATTACCATAAGCATCACACCATGATGTTGACCTACAATATTTAAAATTTCAGAGCTTAACTTCTGGGCAATTAGTTATACAACTTCTGACCCTAACATTCAGATTTACAAAAGGACTGAACATGTACTTGTGTGTGTATCACAATGTGTGTGTGTGAAACAGAGGAAATGATAAGAATAGCAGAAAGCGAGGGATTGAGGGAGATGAAAAAGCGAGAAATAAAGAGTTTGGGTTAGTGTGGGTGCACAGTAACCCCTAGGCTACTTGTCTTTACATCCCATAAATGTCTTTAATTAAGCTAAAGGTATTATCAGCTCCTCTGAGCACTATTGCAGATTTTTCCATAATTACCATTGGGTGAATGGGGGCGGTGAAGAGAGACAGCGAAAGAGAGGGAGAGAGGGAGAGAAAGCAGATATATATTGTGGGTGTCTAATGACAGGGAGAGAGCAAGAGCAAGGGGGAGAAATGTGGAGAGAGAGGTGCTCAGACAGAATGAGAAAACCCAGGGAAAGGGAGAAGTGTGAGAGTGAATGTTGCGGGGCGCGGAGGGGGGGTGAAGACAGTGAGACTTCAAAGAAGCCTGTGGCTGGTGACACAGAGCGTGGTGCTGATCCTGTGGCCCCTCCTCTATGGGTAAATAATCACCATAAGCCTTGGCTCTGCCTAATGAATCCACTGCCAATGAGCTAATATCTGTTAACTATGTGCTTCATTATCACTGCCACAGAGACCCCCGGAGAGCATGAGGATGGAGGACAGGATGAATAGCGGTAAGGAGTGAAGGACGAGTGGACAAAGGAAATCGAATGACATGGGAAGAAGCAGAGAGAGAGAGGGAGGGAGGGAGGAGTGAGGAAAAGGAGGAAAGTGGAGTGTAAATGAAGGGAAGGTGTAAGGGTTGTGCGCTGGTGAGAAAAAAGGAGAGGTGAGGTACTGTATAAGTAAAGTGGGTGGTAGCAGGAAAGTGGTAGGTGTGAAGGTCGATTTGGTATGGGTATGAAAAATGGATGATTGTGTGGAGAAAAAGGAATGAAATCCTCTGTTTGGTGGCCACTTTCTTTAAAACTCCTTATTCTACCATGAATGCACACGACTTAGTGATATAGCAGTGTGTGCATGGGTGGCCCCAGTTTCTCTGACTGTGCTGGTGCTGAAACATTCAGCTAAAGGGCCACAAGATGGCTGCAAATTAAAACATGGCAATGCAAAGCACTGATGGCATTTAAAGCTTGCAGCTGCTTTGTTTGCACGGCAGATGCTTTCATAGTCTGGATTTACAGTGGCCAAGGTGTGGAAAGAAAATGAAACCCTGCTGTCTCTTTGAAGACTTATTTCAATTGTTAATTTGTTTTTCTGGCATGCAGAATGTTGTTTGACCTCTGATCATTATCTGTGTCTGCTGAATTTGCACCTCAGAAATACAGTCTGGAAATGAGAGAGTGACACTGAAGGGGAATTCAGAAATGGAACAGAACGGAAGGAACCGAGTTTAAACTGTGGGACTTACGGAGATGTAATTACATTGGCTGTAAAACACTTGGGTATAGGGATTAGACCTAAACCAGATAATGCCTTTGCTATGCTAGTGTGCACCCATGCTTCAGAGGAAAATAGGGCAAAATGAATTGGAAGTTGTTCTGTGGAAGGAAAAAAAAATTCTCATCAACAGAGAGTCTGCTGCAGCCTGCAAATAGATACATGAAAAGCTGTTTCCTCTTGATTTGATTTTGCTGACTGCCACTGGATTTGTGTTTTGCCGTTCATTAATGAATGTTTATTGATTTTGGCAGCTGCTGTGGTGGAGTTTACTTATATGAGCTAATCTCAGTTCAGTGTGCAGAAACAAACAGCAGAGGGCGGAAGAATCATCTGTTTCCACCGTACCTCCCCACGACATCAAAACTGTCTTAACTTGGATAAATTGAGTAATAACTTTATTTAGTTTTCTTGGGCTGAAATGGGCTTTTCTGTGGATCATATTTGTAGGATTTCTGGTCATTTAATTTCAGACATTGATCAAGATGACTTTAAGGTAATATTGCTGATTTACGAGAGATCATACTTCTCAGCTGTTGCAGACTATGACTTAACTATATAAGTATATTTCCCTGAATGTTTTTTTGTGTTTCCTCTTCGTGACAGAAGTGAGACCTGCTGCGCTCTTTAGATGCTTTCTGGGAGCGAGTTGAATTTCCAAGGTAAAATGCTTCCAACAAGTTGTTCCCAGAGGCCCCTCCCTCCCTCTCGCCGTAGCTGGTCCTAATTGTTTTTTGGGAATCGGGGCTGTGACGCCTCTCAGCCTGATGACATCACCCAGTCAGTCACACACAGTCGGACCGCCGCGCGCTCAGACTCAGAGGAACTAGTTGTTGGAGCAGAGAGAGCGCAGCAGCACCTCATTACACACAGAGCACCAGCTGGAGGAAATATTCACCTGTGCGCTGCCAGGACGAATTCACGAGGATTTTCATTCATTTCAGCAGACTCCGTCTGAAAGGCGCAGTGAGGGACACTTGAAACAAGAACCTCTGTCGGACCCCTGCTTTGTCCTGTAGCCAAACAAGTTTTTTCTTGCCTTGTATGAGGGAGGTTTTACGCAGAAACTGACCCGCGTCTGAAGGTGTTGTTTCGGTTTATTTCGGTGAGACTACGTGCCTGGTTCCATAAAGAGGACCGTAATCAACCATGGCGAGACATGACGCCCGAAATTGGCATGACTGCACTAAAATGATCGGACTGCTCTGCTTGGTCGCGTCGATACTTACAGAACACGGTAAGAAATTATTACTTTCATTAAAAACTTAACATTTTGCCTTAAATTTCTTCTGAGGGCTTTAATAATTCATGTGAAGACTAATTTAAACCTGACTACCACCTGTCAGGGCGGTGACAGGGGCAGGTGATTTCTTCGCTCGCTGTACTTGGCGAGGTTTTCAGTCAGAACCGTTAAAATGTAAAATAGTTTCGTTCTACACTCAGTATGAAATGACACATATTGATTTAACACATATTTCTTGTTCCTCATTCTTTCGTTGTTGTCGGTCAAGAACCAGCCGTATCGCTCTTTGACCCGAGTTTCGGTCTATGACTCAACGCCATGTTTTGCTTTTCTAAGGTGTGGCTCTGTACGGCAAGGTGATCTTACCTCAGGTACCTGCCACCACCGGCCTTTCTAGTTGTGTCGTCTTCTCTTTAAACCGAGTCACTGTTCCAGTCTGTACTTGGTACTCTTTCCCCTAAAGCCACCCTACTCTCCTCTCAACACCCCCCCTCCCGCTTCTTTTCTTCCCTCTGTCCGCACATCATCCTTTATTAGTCACAGTTCAGTTGAGAAAAATGGGTCTGGAAACAGCACTTAATGTACACACAGAGTAACAGAGTAAAGAGGAGGAGGAGGAGGAGGGGACAACTGAAACTGAATCATTTGCGCCGAAGATAAAACGGTGAATCTGCTCTGGGTTTCATATTGACTAACTTCTGCACAGTTTTAATTCAGTAAACCACTCCCATGTTGGCCTTTACTGTAAATTAGTAGTCATTACTTAAAACGAGCTAACGGGCCACTCCTGCTTCCTTAGCAACCGGTTTCTACAGGTTAATTATTCAGGTGTTTTCCAGTCCAGTCGAGGTCATGTTGCACTACAGGTACTCCAAGCTGCAGCGAGAAGGCCTAGAAATGACAGAAAACATTCATGGCATGCAGTTAACCTATTAACATATGAATGTGTGTAGCATGAAACCAGTTCAACATTTTCTCTTGCTGCTCTCATGCTAGGCCAGCTATTTGTTTTGTGCTGTAATTGGGGCAAGAATGTAGGACTAGATCTAACGTCCTGGCAAAGCTACAGTATACATTTTCAGTAGCTACTGTACTGTAGTCGATTGTGGTGTTGTTTTTAATCACGACTCATAAGCACAGTCACTCTTTTGACTTATTCATGTAGTGGACCTTTTTTTTTGTCCAATTTCATTTTGCAGAACATGAAGTGCTCTTAGGGGAAGGAGAAAAGTGGGGGGAAAACAAAACAAAAGGTTTTACATATTTATGAGTGAAGGAAAACACAAGGCTTAACCAGTATAAGCAAAAACACGGCATTTAGTTTTCTTTCACTTAAGTCATTTTTTTTTTTTTCAAAGTGAACCTCTGCCCCCCTTTCGAGTAATAGTTAAGCAGTGCAACTTAAGCTGCGACTGCTGCAGGAATTAAACTTTTCACTTGTCTACTTTGCATTTATAGTTTCCCATTTCCACTCAGGCTTTGACAGCAACCACTTACCTCCACCTTCCAACCTGAGTCTGAGAGTGAGAGAAGTGATTTAATTCTCTGCAAAGTTTTCAGGTTAATATGTCCTAGCTTTAATGTAAAAAAAAATCGATATTGAGTTTGAAGGGCATTTAATTAACGTAGGTTTCTGTAGTTACACATACATATGTGTCTTAATAGAAGATGGCAGGAGGGGGTCTAGTTTAAGCTCTGATATTACACTATAATACCAGTCCCCCACCCCCCCCAAGTCAAGGTTGTAAGAGACCATAGATGTGGGTCAGAAAGGCTTGGCCCATTACCATGGAGATGTTTTTATTGGAAGAAGGGTGGGCTTATGTGAGGGGGAGATGGGGTGGGGGGCTATGGCAGCATTGTCTTTATGGCTGAGTAAGCTGTGTGCGTGCAGGGGGTGACTGGCTGGCTGGCTGCCTGAGAAACTGGTGGGCATGCAGGGTCAGGGCCAGGGGAGGAGGCTGTCGCCCCTTTTCTGCTCCCAAATAGACCAGTGCGTTTCTTTTTTCATACCTGAAAGCATCCAGTGAAGCTACTTCAGATGCAAAGCTACTCTTGATGGCTCTCATCAGTTTCAATGAAACAGGTGGCTCCTTGGCAGCCTGCTGCATTACGTGGGGTTGTGGCTGAGTTTCGGGATTGGCTGGAAAACTAAACGGGCAGCGACTGATTAAGATGGGCGACGCCCCACCTCCCCTCCCTCCCACCCACCACTTGAAATCTCCGTCTCTCCCGCCAACCCTTGCTCCCTCCCCCACCTCTGCTGTCGAGTACATACAGGGGCCTTGTTCTGGTCTCTTTTTATTTTCAGCTATCTTTCCTTCTCTCCTGTCCACTGCTTCTGTTTGAGCGACGGCAGTCACTGGGTTATTCAAATGCCCCCCTCCCCCATCGCCTGGCCTGTTTGGACTCAAGGCCGTGCTGTTCATGACAGGAACAACATGCAGATAGACAGGGAAATAAACCACATGTGAACTCACCACGTTCTTTCACCATGGCTGTAGGATTTCCTGACAGCTGTATGGGACCCGTTGAAATGCTGTATTTTGCACCCCCACATGATTATTCGAGCTAATTTTGTAATGACTTGTGAAATGCTGGAAAATTTCCAGCATTTCACAACTCCCTGCCATCCCAGAAACACATGCACACATCCAAAGTATTAGCTCTCGCTATTTACCTACACATGGAGACATCCTGTGAGAACAGTGAGAACTGCCAAGCCTGGGACCATTCATCATTATAACAGAGAAAGAACATTACACTCTGTCTATTAAGAGGAATGTAATTGATGGATCATGAGAGGAGTTTATTTTTTTCTTCCCTAAAAAAGGAGGGAAAAAAATAAGTCCTTAGTACCTCATTAGTCCCTGCTGAGCGAGGGGCTTTGGTCTTGGTTTGGTTTTTGCGTTAATGGCTGTCGTGGTTAGGTCCTATCATTATGTAAATGAGCTGTCCTCGCCCCTTTGCACTGGCCCGTAAATGTCAGATGGATTTTGAAAAGGTCAGGTGTGTGTGACTGTGTGTAAAGAAAGTCTCATTCCGCTTTTGATGTGCACTCGTACTTCCTTACACACCCTTACTAAGGGGGGCTTCCTGTTTAAATGACACATCAATGACCTCCCCCCCCCCCCTTATAATCACCATTAAGAGTTCATTGATTCAGACATAAAAGTATGCTTGGATTTATGGCTTAATGGAGATGTGAGAGTGATACCAACCCAGTGTATATGTGTCACCATGTACACTGTGTGGCAAGTGTCGCCCCATTAATTTTTAATAACTAAATTGCGGAATGACAGGAGCAAATATTTGGCTTTTCACCAAATGATTTAGATGGTTTTCTCTTATTAATTGTGATTTCACCAGGTACACTGTTGAAAAAAGCGATTTCAGCTCAGTGGCAATATTTAATGGCTGCCTAGAAATGGAGTACCTCTTATCCAACAATAAAAGTAGCAATGGATGGAAAGCTTTTTAATAGATGTATTGAAAACATTTTAGTGGGAGGCACTTTTCATTTTAAAAAACCTTTTATATGGAAGATATATTGATTAAAATTATGTTGATCCTCAACATCATATACAGGATTTTAGATATACTACATATATTTTTGATAAATGAGTTTCAGTGAAATAACTTTGATTTTCATTACCAGTGACCAGAAACACAAAGGATCCATCAGGTTTATTGTTGACTTGGCAAATATTATTAGACAGAGTGGATGAATCTGAAGAGAGGATGAGCACGAGTCAGTGCATTTTGTTGCATTTTAGGCCGCAGTATTGGACCACAAACACAACTGAGTACACACACCCACACACACATATGCATTCAGCTGGTGATGAATCAGGGAAGTGACCTGAGGCTGCACCGCAAGTCAGATGACATTCCAATAATAGGGAGGAGCCGTCATGTCGGTGGATGACAGTGCTTGTGTGTGTTGCCATTTCCTTTAGGAAGTGGTGTGTATCATGCTCTTTAGCAACCCTGTTATCTTCCACAGACATCAGATCTGAGGACACTGTGCTCCCTGCTCATTTAAATGGCTCTCTTTACGGATGCTTTTCCTGCAACTTGTTGGTTATGGTAGTGGCTTTTCCTGTTATAAGACAACCAAAGCCAGCAGCTCTGTGATGGGGCCATCTCCATGTAGGAATTCACCCCTACTGCCCTCCGCCTACATGTACATGCTGGGTGGATGGTGCCCCCCACCCCACAGGGATGTTTGTGTTTAGCTCCCTGCGTTACCGGAATGCTAGAGTTGGTCCCATCTGATCCAAAGGAAAATGAGCTGAAATCCTCCTCTTAGAAGGAATGCCAAATGTAATTAATGTGAATAGGGCAGCTGAGGGGTTTCCAAAAACACAACTGCACTGGGGTCGATGATATTCTTGGCAGAGGTGTTGGGTTAAACTGTTATCTACAGCAAATCTGTGTGCAATAGCTCACACACTGATATGAGTTCACTGCATGAGACCATTCCATAATGTTCTCTAACCACCCACATGTTTCTAGACAATGGCGAGTTTTAAGACTGTACTATTTGCTTGAGTAGCATGCCAGCAGCTTATCTCATATAAAAAAAATGCTAAAAGGCGTGTGGCTTACTTTATTTTTTACAGTCACACACACATTAGTCAAGATACCTTTTGCCAAATCTGCATTTCCCTATGTCTAACAAACCCCAGATGGAATTTAGGGAGATGCAGGTCAGACCCATTCCAGCTCAGCCGATGTGGAGAACAAGCGGTAATTCCAATTGAAGATCCATTGAAAGGCAGCCAGACTCTTTAAAATAAAACCCCCTTAATTAACTAGACTTGGGAGATGGGTGTCTCTGTGACCCCTGCTGTAGTAAAAATCACTGAGGAGGAGCAGCATAGGAGGAGCAGAGGGGTGAATGGGGGTGGGGGGGATTGAGGATGTCGACATTTTCAAATTCCACACCGCAGCATCTTGGCAGAGGAGATGAAGGAGGATATTTCGAAAAACTGTGAGGGAGTGAACCAGGGAGGCCAAGAATTATCAGCTCATTTGTAATTTAGTCGCACCGCCCTCCCCTCTTCGTCTCCCTCTCTTAAAGCATGAGACACATATTTAACAGCCAGAGAACCTTCCATTGTGGACAGTAAAGGACTGCTTGCACTAACCTTTCTCTTTTTATTATAGTTACCTGACCTGCACCCTCTCGCTGTCATCTTTCTCCTCTTTCTTCTGTCTTTGTCACATTCTTTTATTTCTGAAATCCTCCCCGTAGTGCACTCAGCAGATATCTGTGTAGCTAAGCACTGAGGCCCTTGACTGTGTCCTCCTCAGTGAGTCCCTACATATATACATATATATATATATACACACACACACACATACACACACACACACACACATGCACATGGCTGCTCATTAGCAGTCACCTTAATGTGTCTAAATGTAGTTTGCGAGGTGGAAGGTGGTTTGCGTTATTGATCTGGTATTGAATGGTGGATGATGCAGTGCCCTTATGTGATATTGAAAACATTTAGGGCTCGCTCTGTCGGCATGACAGCACCATGAAACATCTCTCTGTCCCTTCCTCCCCTGATAATCCCTCCCTGTGTCCTTTCTGCAACCAGTTTGTGAAATGTCAAACTGGTTTTGCCATTATTAAAACGTCTGGGTCTCTTTTCATGTATTTTCTTCCTTTTACCAACATAACAGCTGTTTTGTTACCTATGTGCACACCTTTGCTCCTCTGTTAATACACACACGGGCACAGACGTGCTGCATCTTCATCACATCTGACTTTGACAAGGTCATGTCAAATTCACACTTATCAGAGGGCAGTGGACAGGCTGGCTACAGGAGGAAATTGAATTTGGTGTGACAGGGTCTTGTCAGGACTCTGGAGTCATGCTCCTCAGAAACCTTCTGCACACCAACTGCTTTCAATTCAGCCCAGTTTTCCTCATGGTCCCAGGAGATTTATCTGAGGAACAGGGTAAAATTACATACTGTAATAAAGAAAAATGTAGTACTCTCGCACAGATATCATCTCAGAAATATGAGATAGGAAAACAGAATATGCCATCTCTGCGATAATGCACAACAGGTTTAGTTTTCATGAAAGCATGGAAAGTGTGTGTTGTGTTTCACAAGACAAGCTGTGTTGTTATGATCCTACAGCTCTATTGTGCCACTGATATCAGCGCTATCTATTGTTTCACTTGTTGGTTTGAAAATATGCCGCCATGCTATGCTGATAATCAAGCAGCACAGTCGTCATTAGTCCCTTGAGCCTTGAAATGGCAGGAGCATATAAATCCTCTCCTGAAGCAAACAGCACATTAAGGTCAAATAGAGGCAGCAGGTTTACTCAGTTATCAGCCCAGTGTTTTGTCAACAGGGTGTGCCAGGGTTTGTTTGGTGTGGCTCCTCAGGGAGAGCAGGTCCTCCTCCATCTGAGCAATTTGTTTCATTCATCCACTGAACTGATTGCCTGCTCTCTTAATCGGCCACTCACTCCCCTCTGCCCTGTCACGTCCGTGCCTTTACTTCCACTTTTCTGTCTTGATTCATTCTTCCTCTGCCCTCTTTGTCTTTCTCTGTTTACGTCCTTCTCTAATGCTCCAACTTCCTCCTCTCTGTAATTTGGTCCGCATAATTGATCCATCTGTTCAGTAAACTGCTGTCTCTTACTGTATCTCTTTTCCTCCTCTCATCCTGTTCTTTGTTCTCCTTCTCTCTCCCTTCTTAGTCATCAATCCCTCGTTTCTGCTTCTGTAATTGGAATGTCTGTTGCTTCCCTCTATCCTCTTACTCTCTCTTTCCCCTTAATCTGCCGCGCTCTCTTCTTTTCTCCCTCAGCTCTCCCCCTCTCCTTGTCCCACCGTCCAATTCCCCAGTTGTCTCTTCCACCTATGTCAGTCCCAGAGTTTCTCTTTAAGCCCATCCAAACTGCCTTTGCTACTTTCCCTCTCCTACTCTCATTTGCTCCCTCTGTCTCTCGCTCTACTTTTCTCTCATACCTCCCTAACAACCCCCGCCCTCCCTACAGACATTTGTATTGCAGGCATCTGTACCTTCCTACCTCCCCTAACGAGGTCTTCTGTTTCTTTTTTCTTCCACACATCAATCACTCTCTCTCTCTCTCTCTCTCTCTCTCTCTCTCTCTCTCTCTCTCTCTCTCTCTCTCTCTCTCTCTCTCTCTCTTTCTTTCTCGTGCACTTGTCCTCCTCTGCCTCTTTCTCGTCTAATGGCCAAGAACACCTCCCACTCCACCCTGGTGGGCATTTTTTGAAGGTTAAGTTGCTGTGACACTTTTACAGTGTTTTCACCCCACCCCACGATTATCTCACCCTCCTCTCCCCTCCATCTCCCTCGCCCAGGCTGCAGAACGACACACATCACTGCCACCTCCTCACACGCAACCACACACACACACACACACACACACACACACACACACACACATACAGCACAAAGAGTACATACGTCGCGGACACATGCACACAGTTCTCGGGGATGTTGGGCTGATTTGATGGTTGAATCACTTGATTACTGTACAGGAGGACAGGAGGGAAGTGACAGAACAAAGTCAAGGAAGCTTGCGAGCTGAGGTAAGGGAGGGAGGTAATACTGGACAAATGGAAACAGATGCAGGATTTTATTTCATTTCAGCAGAGCTAACCTGTCGTGCAGTGCCGGGATCAGGCTGACAATGTCCACTCCCCTGCTGTTAGATGCTGTCACACGCTCATCTCCCCCGCAGGCTGTGACTAGGCCGATAATACAGCTTGACTCATCTAACAAGAATCTCACACTGAAGTTGAAATGGGATTACATTTGAAGAGTTAATTCTCAGTGTACATTGTAATACAATCCAACACTGTAACCGAAAACTAGCTTTGTGCAGTTCAGTGTTAGTTTTTGGGTGAGATACTGTATCATGTTTATTATATAGATTAATACATGTATAGTATCTCTATAAATTGTTTTTCAGATCTGTCTTGCTTCTTAATCACCTAACTGAGAAGTAAATAAAACCACACATGTAACACTAGTCCCTTGTTATAGGACTGTTACAGGTTGTAACATCCCACCAGAATGCAGACCGAAGGAGTCGATAAATGTTGTCACCATTGTACGGCAATATTTTTGTACTTAAACCTTTTTCAAATGTAGTAGAGTTTAAAACAATTAGTGGTTTAATCAAGTAGTCAATTGACAGAAATTTAATCCGCAACTATTCTGATAATGGAGTCATGATTTGAGTCACTTTCCAAACAAAAATGCCCCAAAATTGTCTGTACCAGTAACCAAAATCACTCTGGACTCTAGGAAATTGTAATAGTCTTTCCTCATTATTTTGTCACATTGGCAAATTAACTGATAAGAAAAGCCTAGCAGAACTTTGTTTGTCTTTAGTTTTGTGTTGTCAGTAAATTTGCTGAAGTATATGTTCCTTGTTTTCTAATAGTGCACATATGTTATTTTGGGGCGGAAGTCTGGATTAACTCTGTCACAATACATTTTTATTTAATGTACATTCACACAGGAAGAATTTGGCATTCAACAGCAGCAACCTTGAGAGTTTGTTTTTAGTCCAGGCAGTCAGCTGGCCGCCGCTAGACAGAATGATACACTTGGTGTTACCGAAAACAGAGACACTATTGTTCTCGGCTTGAGTTTAGAGACCCTCCTCCTCCTTCCTTCCCCCAGACTCTTCCCCCTCCCTTCTCCCTAATCCAGGTGAGCCGAGGGAGACCACTGAAAAGGCCATCTATTGTCCTCCCTCCCCCTTTCCTTTTTACTCCCTCTGCACCACACCTGTATCAATGGACAGACCTGCCTTTGAGTAGTGGCCCTAGAGGGAAAGTGGCTCCATAACAAGAGATGATTGGGTAGTTTCTCTTGAAATGGAAGCTGATGGAGAGGCTTTTTTCTGTTGACCACTATTGTGCCCCTGTGATACACTTCTCAAAGGGCATTTGTGTGCAGAAAGTCAGCTATTTGCTATTTCCTATGCGATACTCATGTTTATGCTGTGCATGTATCATACACTTGTTTGTTACTTGGCTGCTTGCTATTTTGGCTTTCTATCTTGGCCTCTTTAGGAAGAGCCAGGAGGGAGGGGAGAGGATGAGAGAGGAGAGGGAAGGAGACAGAAAGAGCAAGACAGAGTATCTTCTCTGCTGACTAGTACTTGTCACTGAGGCCCTCTGGGTGTGTGCTCGCTCCCTCAGGTTGCTGGGAGCTATCTCCTGAATCCTCCTCCTTTTTTAAAAGCTTTTAAAGGAAAACACTTTAACCACTTACTTCTGTCCTTTTCTTCTCTTCCCACTTTCCTCTTCTCGCAACAAGCTCACGGCTGATTGTGCACCAGTGATTCATAAATTTATCTCTGGCATGGCACAGTCATGCAGGGTGCACGCGTGAGTGTGTGCGCATGTGTTTGTGTGTGTGTGTGTGGGTCGAGTGTGTGCAGGGTCTGAGCGACAGAAGAAGGCAGCATGCCGGGGGGGGGAAGGGAGGTAGAGAGGAGGAGAGAGGGAATGTGCTGTGATGCCAGCCTTGATTAGAGCAGTAGCACTCGCCGTTTAAACACACATTTAAATAGACACAGCCTCAGGAAGATTTGGGGAGGGGTGTGGGTGAGATGAGGAAGAGGATGTGGTTCCTCTGCTTGTGTAAACTAACACAAGTGCTCTCAATTGTTCTGGTTTTAAATAGAAGTCCCTCAGGCTTCACCTTCCAACTTTCCCTAGTTCATTTGTTTACTTCTTTTTCTCTCTCCTTTTTCTCCACTGTCTCCCTCTCTATTTCGTTCTTTAGTTTTGACACAGAATTGCTTTATCTGGCATAGATTATTGATGTCCTCCAAAGTTTTTGTTTTTTTCCCCACTCTATCCTTCTTCACTGCATTCTTTTACATGACTCCCTCTCGTGTTTCCGCTCATTTGGCTGTCATCCCTGTGCCAGTCAGTTCCCTTCCTCTCTTCCAATTTATCTCCCCTCCTCATTCCTTCCAGATGACCACCCCCCCATCCCGTCTCTCCCCTCATCACCTCAGCCCATTGTGAGTCCCCCTCCCCTCTCTCTTCCCTCCCCTTGTTACTCTCTTTTTTTCCTCTCTGAACCTGACTTGGCCTGCTTGTCTCAGGTTTGAGTGCCCTACTTTGATTTCCTCTCCCTCCTCCCCCTGCTCTTTGCTCCTCCTCTCGTCTTTCTGTTGTTTATTTACATAGAGAGAGAGATGGCAGTAGGGCTGTCAGGATAGATTGATGGATGGCAAGAGGCCACGGGTGAGGGGATCTGGGCGTTTGATGGACGCTCCTGTCAGTCAGGATACTACTTAAAGAATTGGCTGGTACGTGATTGTAAAAAGGTCTTTCTGTTGAGGACTCACCGGCAATATTAAGATACTCACCTTGAGGTGCTCATTCCTCTCACTGCTGGTGTCCTTTTGGTATCTATAGATCTTACATTATTTCCATAATTCAGCCTCAGAGGTCCTAACATGCTAAAGTAAACCATTCTGTAGATGCATATCGACATTTTAGAACAACCTCTGCATCGACAGAGGCACCCAGTGTTTCTGCTCTTAAAAAAGCTCGTCCCTTGTAGATGACATAATTAAGCAGTGTCAAAGTGTGTTACGAGCTAAGCTTAGATGCATTAGAAGAATTAATATGCACAGTGTAGGAGGGAGCCTGTCCATGATCCTCTAATGCATATAGCCACTCTATCCCCTACGCTCATCTTGGTAAGCCATCACACTAGAGCAAGTTATCTCAGAAACCATCAAGGCTAATGTTCGACTGTCTTTTTTTTCCCCCAGTAGTTGGCTTTAAGACTCATATAATCTCCATCCATCGGTATTGCATTAATTTATCAAGTATAATGAATGCACTTGAGTTTTTACTTGGTCATTTAATGCTGACACTGAGGTTAATTGGCCTTAAAAGAATCGGATACTGGCTATGATATCATAGTTAGGCCAGTCTGATTACATATTTAATGCATAATTCAATATTAGGATGGATTTTGATGGAAGTCCCAAACCAAGACTTTAATGCGATGCTTTGATAGGAATCCAGCTTAATATACATGATCTACATTACTTATTATTACTGTCAATGTATTATATGTAAATCTGTTGATTTTAAATATAAGATATTTTTTCATCTTGCTAAAAACTTGACTGAAAATGAATACGTTTCTTAGGAAACTGATTTGGGATGAATAAAAAGATTTTGGACTTGTGACTGACACAGCACAAAATAAAAGATTTGAAACTGAGAACAATTATGTGGTGCAAAGCTTGTCATTTCAGTTTAAAATACATTTGCCTAGTTGCACTATTACTGTGTATGAGGTAATAGTTACGGTGAAGCAGTTGGAGTTTGTGTCCCGCAGTGCAGCTACCCACTGAGCTATACATCATAACACATGTACAGGTCAACACAGTGAGTCTGTAGCCTGAGACGTTACACAACATACAGCTTGATATATTACAGCAGTGCTCTGGCTGAGGTGATAAATTGTCAAAAAGAAGTGAACTTTAACTTAAATGCTGTTTGACTTTGCCTCTGCATTTTTCACATCTCAGTTTGAGAAAATAAACACTAGATGCTTTGGAAAGCTTAAGCAAAGCAGTGGCATCACACATTTTTTTTCTCAGTTTATTTTTGCCGTTGCCACACTGGGAAAGTAACAAGACCAGCCACGCAGTAAGCTGCACAATACCTGTGCCATATCAGTATATACAGTATGTGTCAGAAAATATCTAGAGCTGAAATGCAAATGAGTCAGTTTCAAGCAAAATGCCAAACATTTCCCAGTTCCAGCTTCTCATATGTGGTGATTTGTTAGTTTTGTGATGATAAATTGAATGTCTTTGGGTTTAGGACTGATGTTGCTATACAACAAGAAATCTGAGGACAACTCCTTAGGCTTTAGGAAATTGTAAGAGACATTTTTCATATTTTGTAGGCTGATAAACTGATTGAGAAAGTAATCATCAAATTAAGTGATTATGACAGTAATTGTTAATTACTGCTAGAATTCAAATGAATCACACTGAAAGTATGAGAGTAAATGCAGTTATCAGGAGTACCCAGTCCAATATTGACAGGCTAAACACTGTCCTGTTAAAGTGAAAGGCTTCTCTGAGGACTTCCTGATAAATTGGACACATTGGTCAGTTGAGCACAAAATCATTAGATCACCTAACAGTTGACAAACCCCATTTGCGCTGAGTCTGTAATGGCAGGAACGACACCAGGAAAGGGGCTGCGGAGATCATGTGAATGGCATGCAGCGTGATGAGCAAGAGGAAGAGGCGAGTGCAGGCCATGCTGTTAGAGGTAAATGTATGTTGGCAGTAGCTAAAGGGAGGAAAAGAGTGAGAGCGCAACAGCAAGAGGAGAGAGAAGCCTGTTACTGAATCAGTGGCGGTAATGAGACACAGGTGCAGCCTATGGAGCCACATCCCCTATCAGAGGAGAGGATGGGAAGGCTGGAAGGTAGTCAGAGATACCATAGAGCTACAAGACAGAAGACTCAATGCAACATTTCTCTTTGATAGAACATTATTAGTTATTAGCATGCACACCCCCATAGGAGTTCTTTAACAATCACCCGAAAACAGTAGGCACCCTGGGGACGTGTCATTACTCTGGGCGCCCAGGCTTTTTCTGACTCTCCATTCATTTGCATCTATTTTGAGCTCCTGGTTAAAAAAAATCACTAGTGCAACACATTAAAAACAAGCATGACATGCAGCCGCATCATAGGAATAATTCTGGGTCTTTGTTTGTAGTTCATCATCTCTGATCATTTCATTTAGACTTGCTTTTCAAACATATGCTAATGAATGAGGAGCCAGGAGAAGCCAGAGCTTTGCTGCAACACTGCAACTGATTTCAGTACTTGATTGTTAATGAACTTATATTTGGGTTTGCTTGCTAAAAACAGAAAATGTTGGATTAGTTGGAAAAGCTGCTTCGAAAATTGGTTAGTAGAAAGGATGCATTGAGAAAAAGATTAAGGAGGGCCGAGGGGAGAATGTAAGGTGACAGATTGAGATAGGAAGGGGGGAGAAACAGAGAGGCAAAAGAGGAAAGAAGGGCACAAGCTGCACAGGAAAAAGGTGTTAAGGCAGTGTCAGGGGTATTGAATCAGAGGGGTGTGTGCGAGGATGTGAGCAGCAGATACACACTCCCTGCCGCAGGCAAGGTGGGGTGACTACTGTTGCTGCTATACTTGTTTTTCTTCCCCAACTTTGAGATCAGTCAAAGGCACGAACCAGATGGAAACATTAGGAAGGGAGGAATCCCCACAGTAAACGAGTGTGTGTGGGCGTGCACAGCGACTAGAGAGGGAAAGTGTGGTCCGGAGCAGGTGCAGCCAACATGTGCATGTGGGTGCATGGTTTGTTTGAATGTTAGACATCAGAGAGAGTAAGAGAATGGCCTTTGTATTCAGCCAATACTGAGTGAGTAAATATTTTGGAAGGGCATGCTGCGTCGGTAGATTGTTCTCTCAGGCAGCAGGGGTGACAGCGGAGGAGGGAGAGATAAGAGGAAAGGAGATGGCGAGCTAAAGGAAACTGTGAAGCAGCAGCTATGTTTATTCCACCATGCAGGGATGTGAACACAAACTGAGCTTTGTCCTGCGCCCAGGCTAACTAACGTTAGAGCTAGCTGTGAGACCTCGGATAGACGCTAGCATAAACTGCTTTGCTCCTTCCCCTTCATTTGCTGCCAAATGACATCGCTTACTCCGCTACGGGGTTGCCCTCGCTGCCAGCGGCTGCTATCATGAATGAACAATGTGTACTTCTCAGGGTCCCTACCTCTCCTCAGGGTGCCTCTCCACAGGCCGAAGGTGTACAGGACACACGGCTGGGCATAAGATGATATTCATGCTGAGGCAGGCCTGTTAGGAAGATGTTTGATGTGTTTCATTTTGTACCGTGGGAACATGGTGCGAGTGAGAATGAACATGTGAAGCACACATACAAGCATGCCACAGTGTCAACTTCATGATGCCCCCTATAGTGTTGTATGTATGTATGCTGTTTTTTTTGCTATTGTGTTAGGGCACAACGGCTCCAGTGGGGGATGAGGGATAAGAAGGGTCATTCATTCATCTCACACACACCCTCAACACACGCACACACCTCCCTCACAGGCCTTTCATCTTTACTCTCACAGGCTTCTCTTGTTCTGTCAGTCTCACTGAAGAGAAAGAAGGGGAGAGAGATGGAGGAAGGATGTCAGGGAACGGGGTGAGAAGGGGGCGGGTAAAGGGGGATAGAAGGAAAAGGACAACAAGCGATTTGAGTTTCCTCTTCCCTGCAAAACCATCTACGGCACTGCCTGACCCCACCCTTACTCCATCACAGCCCTTTGGGGAAAAAGTAACAGGTTGCAAGAGCTCTCTCTGCTTCTGTGCACTGCCATCTCCTTCTCATCTTTTTTCCACCCTCCATCTCTTTAATTGTATCCTTCTCATCTCATCCCCTCGTTGCCTCGCCTTAAACACCCCTCCACCCCCACCCAACTCAACTCCATTCTTCCTCTGTCCATCCCTCGCTCTCCCTGGGGCTTGCCTCAGTAGGTCGGTTCCAGTCTGTCTGTTTGCTGATGACTCCACTTGGAGCAGATGTGATGCTCAGCAGCTGTTGCTGTGCTCTGCAAACCCCCCCCCCCCTCTCCACCCCACACTCTCCACTTCATATCTCTCTCTGCCTCCCTTCCAATTGCTCTTATGTTCTTATTTATCTACATGTCTTTTTGTTCCCTTCTATGCCGATGCTCAACTGTAAATTGGTGGAGTTTAATTTCACTCTCAGATCTCTTTTGTCTTCTCTGACCAGCCTCACCAATTTGTTTCACTCTCCATCCTCCCCAATGCAGCCGTTAATGTTCAAAGCACATTAAGATTTTTGTCATAACAATAAGTCTGGAATCTCTGTGTATTTTGTCTGCCTCATGAATGCCAACTGTCACACTGTAATCATGTGTAACAAATTCTGGCCATTGATGGCAGTTTTTCAGAGGGCAGAGGGAGGGTATTGTTCCTCCGAAAATCTGGCGGAATAACAGAAATGTGAATGATTGTGTGTTTGTCAACACCAGTGTGTGTTTGTGTTGTTGTTTATCCTCCCAGCCGCACAATGTTGTTCAAAGCCATGCCCAGAGCTGGAATTAGAAAATCTATG
The DNA here is from genome assembly GCF_001640805.2 of Lates calcarifer. Classification (NCBI taxonomy): domain Eukaryota; kingdom Metazoa; phylum Chordata; class Actinopteri; family Centropomidae; genus Lates; species Lates calcarifer. The sequence goes on along the minus strand of NC_066847.1, from coordinate 9,701,893 downwards.
TTTAGCTTGATGCTAAGATGTATAGAGACAGAATGGGACTTCTTGGACACTTGAAGAATGATAAAGTGGGTTTTATTTAGGCTAACTCCCATCAGTGGCCTGCGCTTCTTCAGATAGACTTATTAGAATCTTTATTGGCTCTCTCTGTGTTCATTTGCTCTCTCTCTGTCTCTCTGTCTCCGTCTCTGCGAGAGTTGGCTGGTAAACTGAGCATCCTCTGACAGGTGCCCTCTCGACTGAGATTAGAAGAGAAGAGAGGGAGAGGAGCCGGAGGAGGAGGGGTGGGTTCACGTCACTTTGATGACTTCAGCCTGGAGAAATCTGTTTCTGGACAGGCGTGCGGTTGCATCTGTGTGGCAGGGCGCGAGTGTGTGCATAAGCGTGCGTGCGGATGCGTGCCACATCTGTAATTGGTTGCCGCAGCCGTTGCTGCTGCTATGCTCACAGCTCGGCCTCTGATCTTGTGGAAATCTGGGCTCAGTGTGGCAGAGCCGCCTGCTAATCAGCACTAGGGGCCCCGCGCACAGGAACGTCAACCTGTGCTCAGCTCTGAAGGCTGGAATATCACCGCGCTTGGGATTTAATCGCTCCAGAAATCCCTTAATAGGAAACGTTACATGCAGTCTAATTTGTAGATGTTGAGATAAAACTTTGCAGTTAGTGTGTGTGTGAGGTTGTGACAGTACCTGTGTGTGTGTCCTGTGCACGTGACCGAAACACTGATAAGAGAGATATCAAGCTCCACTTTGCCCCCTGTGCTCTCAGATGATAAGATTACAACAAGGCCAGATGCTTTGTGGCTGTCTTTGCTCTTTACCCTCTCTGGTCTTTCCTCTCTGTGACCAGTGAGTGTTCATGGTGGCATAAGGCACAGCGTCATTGGGAAATTCATACAGGGGAATCATCACTCATTCCTGGTTCCCCTTTGAGGACTGTGCTAATTAGCCGGCGTCTGTGATTAGTTGGCTTGTGTTTGATCTGCTTCACTCCTCTCCCTCTCTGTTGAAAAGGCTTGCCTGCCTGTGTCGCGATTTGGCTGAGAGGTGCACCAAACACACACAGACTCAGACTCACAAAGACTCAAAAACAGACACACAAAGATGTACACAGCGGCAGATTTTTCCCTGCCTTTCGGAGACACTGCAGGTGGCCTCAGAGACACAGTATCATACACCAGCAGACAGGCACATACACACATAGACGCAAACACACAAACACACGTGATCTGCAGTGCTCCAAACCCAAGCATGCAAGCACTTCAGTAGAAAGGGTGCAGCTGTTAATATTTCACTGCTGCATACCAAGAACTATGTTTACTTTCACTTAGAGAGGTTCAGTCTGTCAATGAAATTCCCCTGAATAACCCAGACATTACACTGCTTACTAAAGCAACACAGGGCGTGGGTGGCTAACGAGAAGTGGATTTACTTAACTTAACCCCGAGTGATTACAGCTAAAGATGGGCGAATTATGAATGTAATTAAATTTGTACAAATCCCCCTTTGCTCCCCTTTTGCATTAGGTCTCAATGGCAAAGCACAGTAGGGGATATCCATGCTGCGTTTAATATGACACAAATAGGAGCAATTCTTTGGTGCGTGACAGAGCACTGTCTAATTACACAGAGGCTGTGATATTGAAGGGCCCGTCTGTCCTTGAAGCTGGCCACTGGAGCATGGCAGGGCCATCTCTGTCTGTTCATACCCCCGTCTATCTATCCCTCACTTCCCAATCCTCTATCTGTCACTCTGCCTTAAGGGGGTAGATGGTAAACAAAGGTGGCTCCAACCCAATGTAATGACAACCTGACAGGGGACGACTCCAGCAGCTTGTGTGTGTGCGTGTGTGTTTGTTGTTCCTCCTTATGATCTCTGGGAAGTGGCTTCAATCTTTTCAGAGTCAGATCAATTGTAGCATCATTGTGACTGCAGAGCCATTACAGGCTAAAACCAGGGTTCACGCTGCTATTGAGGGGAAACCTGATTCACTGCTGTTCGCCATTCAGATGAGTAAAGGTGTTTTAGGACAGCAAGCTGTTTATACTCAGTACAAACGTCTGGAGAAGCCAAGAATCCCATGCTATGTTACTGATTGCAGACATCCTCTCCTGCTCCTAATATGCAACCGTATCTTTAAATAGAAAGATTGGTTTTTGATTGGTTTTTGATTTTAATTAACCTCGTTAATTAACCTCATTGTTCCATAGATCTATTTATTTTTCTTGACAGACAGACAGCAGAGGTTTCCTTTGAATGTCAATGCACTGGTTGACCTTCTTTACTTTTTCTCGTGTATGCTGTTCATCTGAGGATGCTGTGGTGTTGTAATTTTCCTTTATCAATACTACATTGTTGTCTCACCTTCAGGGTACAGAACAGAACCACTGTTGTTCATTTTTGTCTGCTGGAGCATTGTTGTTGTTAACAGTGTATAGGGTTGGAACTAGCCATTATTTTTCATTATTGATTAAAATGTTGATTATTTATTTTGAGAGTGAAAAAAGCCCAAAGCATAACATCTTTAGATTGAATTTTCTGTCAGAATAACAGCTCAAAACACAAAGATATCCAATTTAAAATAATGTAACTCAGAGAAAGTTAGCAAATCATCACATTTTAGAAGAGAGAACCAGCTAGAACCAGCAAATGTTTGACATTGTGCTTGACAATTACCCCAAGTAATTAATAGATTATCAAAATAAAAAAAGTAAATGATTATTTTCTACAAATGATTAGATTCTACAAATCTATCCTCAGCCAAGGACCTGACAGTAACATTATACAGGGTGAGAGAATTCAATCTGTCACCAGATTAGTCCAGTAAGGTGTTAGATGGGATGTGATCAGCTGTAATAGTTAAATGTTGACAGCAAAGAGTGTCTTCATTGAAAATGCATTAGTCACTTAGTTACTTTTAGCAGTGTCTTACGGAGTCTCTTGACCTTCTTCGTCTGCAGGTTTAATAGCTTATAACTAAAGAAAAGAAACAACCTAGGCAGTATTGTTCACATATTTTTTTTTTAACTCAGGGAGTTGAATTCTAAGAAAAATGATGCACATACCTGCTTTTTATGTTGTAAGTCCTTCATCTCCTCCGACTCTTTAATGGTACATAGTTTTCATTTCACTTATTTATTGTAAAGCTTTTTTTGTATTTTTTTATGAGCAGTTTAGTTTATATGTGTTGTTTGAAGATTTCATACACAGTAGCCTTTTTGGAGATAAAGTGTGTTGGACTATAGGTCCAGACGTCTGCAGATATGTCTTCTTTTATTATTTTACCTTGACTGTAGCCACGCAGCCGGCTAGTCACATCTTTTCAGTGTATTTTTGTTTAATTTTACTCAACAGATTGACTTTAGAGGAAATACTGGGTTATGTGTCCCTCCCCCTTTTGATCTGTCTCCTTGAGCTGTACGTCTGTCTGTCTATTAGTTGTTCATTCATCCATCCATCTGTCAGCATCAAAACAATACACCATGTTCTCAAGGCAAGTTGTCATAGTGACTGTCCTTCAGAGAATAATCAAAGTTGATCTTAACATTCAGTACATGCGGAAGAAATGGAGCAGGGGCCAGAGAACAACTGTGTGCTCTAACTCCTCATACGTCTCTGCTGTTTATTGCTCTTGTGTTCTGTAGTACAGTGTAGAAACTACAGCCCTCACCTTGTTTCTCTTTCCTTTCTGCCTCTGTTTCAACCCCTCCCTCCTTGGTATCACCTTTCCCCTCCTCCTATATGGGAGAACTGATGGGAGGTATGTGCTGAAGTTGAAGAGTTTCATCTTACCTGCCTCCTATTGAGGCTGGAAGACAATGGGCCATTCACCTCCGCCCTCTCAGCTCACTGCAGACCTGCGGGAAGGAAACTCCGATACGTACAATGCAGCTGTTCTAATATACAAAGCATGGCTTCTTTCTGCTTTTAATTGCTTCAGTTATCTATTGTCTTCCACTCCTATCTTTTTGTTCTGTTTTGCCACATCCTACCTGCCTGATGTTTATTAATTGTTGCCATCTTCCCCCTCATTGTAGCGCTCATTTGTCTTTATGTAAAAAAGATTGAATTCAGGAGCTGTTGCATGTCCTCATTGTATTTTCAACAGGCAGGTGGACTAATTACTCATCCATATCTCTGACATTTTGCAATACACTGCAGTGTTATAGTAATAATCATAATAAATCATTACTTTTGCTCCTGTGTTAGTAATACTTCTGTAAGAGTTGACACACAAGGGTTTTTTTTTTTTTTTTTTAATGTGGGTGTCATATTTTGGAACATAACTCGCCTGTCCTCTCAAATCTTTCCCTGCAGACTTCAGTGCTCCTACACACACTTGCCATCAGTAATTCAATCCAGCTGGTTGTTGCTGTGTGTTGTGATGGACACAGTCATCAGTTTATCATAATATTGGTACACTCCTCCTTGTTTGTTTGTTCGTGGTTTCTGACCTTCTGTCTTCCATATGGCCGGCATTGATTTGGTAACATGCTGTGTGATCCTCCTGACAGATTGACTGTGCTAATAGCTGTCTCCCTCATATCACAGGACTACATTTTAATCCTTTAATGTGCGGTATAAATTGGATTGGTCTCTCACCCCCTCAGTTATGAATGAGCTGCGCATTGACAGCGTTGTTGACCAATGTACTCGTCAGCAGCAAGATGAGTGACACTGTGGGAAGAGCAGCTGGGAAATGAAGCCCCCCTCCCTCCCTACCGCCGCCACTACCACCACCCAAGGTGAAGTAAAGGTGAACGTCAGCGAGACAAACCTGGAAACACAGCTGTGTTTGGGTCCGGGGGCGGGGTTGTCATGGAATTCCTCTCACTTTAACAGGCGGCTCAGTTTTTAATTCGGGGAAAAGGATCACACCCAGACTGAAATATCCTCTCTGACACCTCGGTAGACTCTCACATCCAAGTGTTGTTGGGGAGGCAAAAATAGGACGCATAATCACATTATGTTAACAACTGACATACCGAGAGACGGATGTATACACACAAAATGATGGATGAAGAGATAACCATGCACGCACACGCTGCCTGCCTCGGACATTTGCAGAAGTACCTGGCACTCTTCTCCAACTGTGCACTTGTGACTTAGCTTGATCCTTTAATTCAAGGCTATTTCCGAAGTGAAATGCGACCAGACTGTGGATGTGCATACACACACACCACACCACACACACCACGCACATACACACACACACACACACACACACACACACAGTAACAGACACACTTCCAAAGGCATTCAGAGAGTGATGTTGGAGGGATTTTTTGGGGGCGAGCTTGCTGCTAGACCTGATAAAGAGGTGCAGGGCCTCAGCATGCATAATGTGGGATAGATCAAGATATTTCCTAGACACTGACCCAAGTCCTGTCTGAAAAATGTTTCCCCAAAGCCTCAGATTTACATTTTATGCTTCCTCGCCGACTGCAGATCTGTCGCTATGGTCACCCGACAGTAAAACCAATATTACATTCAGGGCTAAAATAACATGCCCAGTACAATTACCATGAGAAGTGATGGCACACAGGGCTAGAATGAAGAAGTCAGACAGAAAAAGAACTAGCAGAGTTAAAAAAAAAAAAAAAAAGGAAGAAAAAAAGTAGTCAAGTAGTCAGGGAAGAGCAGAATGAGCTAGGGGGATGAAAAGGATTTATTCCAAAATGAAAAGACAGGACAGGGCTATGTCACAGAGGGGGAAAAAAAGAAAGTGAGCGATGCTGAGAGAAGGCGAGAGTGGTGGAGGTAGAATGATGTGCAGGGCCCGAGCAGACAAAGCAGAGCCAGGAGCCGCAGGGGAGCTGGGTGTCTGTCAGCCATCCAGCCAGTAAGTTATTCAGTCACTTATTCAGTGGGTTGGAGCGATAGCAGTTGCAAGGCAGTATAGAGGCAGCAGTTATTTGTTTGGCTCAGGAGAGCTGTGTCCTTTCAGTAAACTGTCTGTTACAAGCGAGACTTTACTGACCCTAACAGGGCCAGCTCCAGATTAAAACATGCAATATCATAAAAGCGCGCTTGCACCTTATGGCCTTGGTCATTTTCTTTTTGTGTTTTGTGCTTTGTACACCTCTGCTTTACACAGTTGCCATATTTCTCCATGTCCCAGAGCCGTTCTTTATTGCCGTCTCTTCTCTTTGACCATCTCTCTCCTTGCCTCATTCGCTCTCTTTCCTGCCTCTCTCGTGGGTCAGGTACAGTGTAGATGTTGGTGTCTATCAATAATGAAGAGATGAGAGGGAGGAGGAGGAGAGCAACTGCTTTTCGTTCTTACCCAGGGATGAATTATTCACCCAGTGGAGAAGAGTGCCTCTCCAACCCGTGTGTGTACGATCTTGTGTGTTTCTGAGACTGCCTCTCTAAATGTGGTTATGCTTTACCTAGCAGTTGTACGTGTGGAAATGTGTTTTGTCTCACCATGACCACACACACACAGCATTTTGACTACTTTGCAAGTCATTTTTATCTCTCATGCATGGTTTTCCCTTAGCTTGGCAGATGCTAAATGATTAAGCATGTTGTGTATGTTGTTCAGTTGTAAGGTTCATCCTGTTGCGAGGTGCGATATGCAGCGGGAAAATAAAAGAGACCACTATGTGTGTCTGATGGATTGTGCCAGTTTTTCCAATTCCATTCAAACAAACATGATCCAGACCTTTCTCAGACCTGTTTGATCAGCGGAGCTTGCTAGACTCGAAATATTCTGTTTGTGCTATGTACATAACAGAAAATGGAAGATATATAGGATGAGAGAGTGAGAGAGGTCCACAGAGAGATGGATGCATAGCTATTGTGTTTGTGATTTCATGTCAGAGCCCCTGCAGTTAAATGGCTCGGAGATCCCATTGTGAATTCTTCTACTTTGCCAGTTTCCTCTTATTCTCGAACTCATGCATAGTGTATAGATTTAGTCTCACGGCAAGACTAAGGTCATGGCCCAGGTTTGAATGCAGGAGGTTGTGGCATTTTGAGCTGAAGTGTACACACTTTCCAAAGTATGAAATGTTGTATTTGAAGGGCTTTTAAACTTCCCTGCTGGGTCTTTTTTCATTAAGATGATACACTTAATTGAATTGGCAAATGCTTATTTTTGCAAATGATATTCGCTGAGTCCTAGGGCATGTTTGTTATAAACAGGCAACTAAACAGGAATATGCATCAGGATCCAGATGCACGTGTATACGCACACACACGCACATTTGCCAAACACACACACCTCCCTGTGCAGATTTCTCCTCCAGCTGTTCATTTCTCCTTGCCACTTTGAAGCCTGTTCATGTCTCCCCATGTCCCTCCCTCCAAACCCCTTTTTTCTCCTCCGCTCCCCTTCTGTTACATTTCATGCATTTCTGCCTTCCTTCTTCATTTCTGCCTGTGTGTCTGATTCCCCTTCTCTTTCCACACTGTGTTGAGAGTCAGTTATCATATATTTCATCATGTCACTGTGAACAAAGTGAAATGTAGCACCCCCTTCTTCTTGCACCTTTTTTCCTCTGCTCCTGTTGCATCACAGGAGTTGGTTTTTACCTCCTGTCTCCTGCATGCAACCTCGCTGTAACACCAACCACTGTTTTTCTTTGTTACATTTCCCAGGCAATTGAGAATCTTTGGTGATTTTGAGTCTAGATCTCATGTGATAGCCTTGAAGTCTTCTGAAGCGTGCCTCTTTACCAAACCTAGGTGCTTTTGACTCATTTCTCCTGCCAGTAGAGCTTACAACATGAATGGATAATAATAGGATGTAATCTGAGAAGTCCATAATACACAGAGGTTACTTCTAAATGTAGCTTTCACATGTGCTATTGATTGGCCCCTTATAGAGAGCCCAGTGGAAAGGTCAATGAGAAGACGAGACACATTTCAAGTCTTCATTTCCTAGTTTTATTCTTGGCTTGTCAAACTGCCTCGCCTGTCAAAGCTAAGCTGCATTCCCACTCCGTTCCCTGCATACCAAAGTATCCACATCTAAATGTGTGCGTGCATGTGCAGTGTATGCACGTTCATTGTGTGGCTTTGTGTGTGTGTGTGCCCACATTTGTGTGTGTGAAGGTCAAAGGAACCAGTGCTGCAACAGTGTCGGTAGCAGCAGCAGACAGCAGGTTCAGGTTGGTGCTGTTCCAGACTCCAGCTGATAACGGCTATTAGTACAGACCAGCAGCAGTTTGGACATGACACGCAGCCACCGCAGTGTCACTGTTTTGGTTCAGACACCATAATGGAAACATCACACAGAAATCACATTTTTAAGGGCAGCCACACAGGCAGGTGATTTTGAGTCGAATGTCAGATAGCACACGTCAACTTTAATACACGTTTGATAGTCACTGCTTATGACTTCTCAAAGCAGCACAAAGGAGCTAAGAGAGAACCCAAAGAAAATGAACAGTCGGCACCCAAATTACAGCTGCAATATTACAGCCTCTAAAAAGATAAAGGGAAAAATATTGAAGATTTAGTGAGAGAGAACAAACTGTTGCTCTTCAAAAGGGATAAACAGGTTAGTTATGAAAAATTTGAATGCTCACATTTGTTGTTATGTTGACTCTATACACCAGAGCAATGGATTTAAAATTATGAGGGAGAAGTCCTGACTTTCAGCATTAATTGTAAAGTGTTAATATCCATATTAGTTGAACAGTAGCCCTGTCATTGTCTTCCTCACAGTTCAAAAATTGGAGGTCTGTATAAAACTAAAAAGGTGTGTGATTCCCACACCTGAGGTGAGCAGTGTGGAAGTAAATACCCTCAAACACCCTTACAGCTGAAAGTCAGCACTTTAATCTTGGTTATTGTTTCATTTCAACTCCCTTTGCTGGAGCACAAAAAACGAAAACAAAAAAAAAAAAAACACAAAATGTGTCACTGCCCCGATACTTACAAGCTGCAACGTACAAAACTACAGCTCCAGTAATAATTGCGGAATTGAATCGGCTCCTCTGTGCCAATGTCTCAAAAAAACAAAATTGCACATCGGGAGCCTCACAAAGCTGGTATTTGGCAGGGCTTTCATTTAGAAACCACTTGTATCCAAGGCCAGTGAACAAACATGCAGACAGTGTTGTGCTGAGAAGAATAAAGCCCAGACCAGTGAACAATGGAAAAGAAACATGACCTGATAGATCATCCATTGCCATTTTTTTAGCACTCTGGTTATTGTTTGGTGGAAATTCAAGGAAAGCAATGTGTGTGTAATAACATGGATATGAGACCAGCCCTTTGGAAACATTTGATGCAAATATCTCTTTAATGGACATTTATTTATGTTGAATCAAGCTCAGAGATTATCTTTGCCTGTGCATAAACCAGAGGAGGATTTTAGCTGTACGTAAATAGAAGTGTTGTACTTGTGCTTGGATCAATAGTTAAGCCACCAAGCCTGCAGTCATGGTTATATACAAACTTCCACCTCTTTATATTGTGAAATCTGACTACAGTGTGCCTTCCAGTATCAGAAAAACTCATTTCATTACATCACAAGAGCTACCCTTGTGTCCGAATCTCAGTACGTAAAGTCATCAAATCTGAATGGTGGGCTGGAAATCACTCTAATTCCCCTGTAAGAAAAAGATTATATTTGAGGAAGAAAAGTCAGAGAGAGAGTAGGCAACGACAGTTTCCATCAGGACAGAACGGTGATGTTCCATCTCGCAGTCCATACTGCCCGTATCAAAGCTATTATTCTTCAGGAGTGGAGGGGGTGGGCACAACAATAACAACAACAAGACAATAATGGAAATGGAGAAATTCGCACAGACCTGGGAGAATAATGAAAGTGCAGAATGCTTATTGAGACAGCAGTGCGCTTGAAAGGCCAAAGGAAAACACACCCACATATTTTCTCTCTTTCACCCACTCAGACATGCATACACACATATGCACACAATGGACTGCTGGGAAGCAATCTTCAAGAACAAGGAGAATGGGGAAGCTTCATTCTAGCCCACCTGACAGTGCATAGCCTCTAGCTTGATGAAATGGCAGAGGCAGTGAGCTCTGAAGGCCATTAGATATTTTAGATGATGGCCTCCACTCCCTGTCCCCCTTGACGTTGTGCTTTTCTCCACTATAGTGGGGAATCAGGCAGAGGACATGAATGCCATTAGGCGTCTGAGTCGGCCAGGCAGGCAGGCGGACACAGGCGGATAAGCGTATGTTCGTTTCATAAGCCATGGCTGGCTCAAATGGGCTGCAGAGAAAATTAGGATTTTGAGTATTTTTTTGACTCGCTCTCTTGCTTCCTCTGGCTCTTTCACGCTGTTTCACTGTGGCCTCCCCCCCCCGCACTTCTCGCCCTCTCTCTATTCACAGCCACAGTGTTTCTCACAAGGTCAGGTGTGGAGCCTACCCTGGCTCTCGCTGCTCCACACCTCCCACTCTTCTCCCTCTCATCTGCCTCTCCTCGCTCTGTTTCTCTCTACCTGTACCCCCCCCCCCCCCCCCCCCACACACACACACACACACACACACACCTCCATTTTTAGGTTCTCCCATCGCATCTCTCTTGGTCTCTTTTTTCACCTACTTCCTCTCTCACTCTTATTTCCCTCTTCTAAATGTCTCTCTCTTTTGTCCCTCAGCTGTCTTCTATTAACCTTGTTTATAGCTCTCACTGTCTCCCCTCCGCGATCCTCCTCCTCTCTCCTCTTCTCTCACCACTTTCTCTTTTCGCTCCCCCTTTCATTCTCTATTCCTGGCACTGCGTTCTCTTCACACCCTTTCATCCCCACTTTCCTTACACTTCAACCACCCCCACCCCTCCACCGCTCTCATCCTCCATCACTTTGGCATTCCCAGGCTGTCTCTCGTCTCCTCCTTTCATCCTTCCATCCTGCGAGCACACTTCCTCTCCCCCCTTCCTTCCCGATTCATTTTCCTCTTCACAGACAAATGGTGGGAAATATGGAAATGTCAGTGTGACCAGGCAGGGGATCAGAGAGGACTGTGTTAATATGGCAGGGCTGTCGCAGAGCCATCAGCATAATGTGTGCGTGTGCGAGCGCGTGTCTGTGCATCGTGTGAGTGTTAAAGACATAATGATAGGTGACAGTACTTAGGATGGTGACATCTGACTACTTGAGGATGTTGAAGAGGGCAGTTTGCCTGTGCTTGCATTTGTAATTTCATGTGCATTTGGTCTGGTGTTTCTTGTATGTCACCTACAGGCAGCAGAGCTACTGTAAAGTAGAGCAGCGGTGACACAAGGCTTCTGTTCTCACTTTCCTCCCCTCCAACCCTCTCTTTCTCTCCCTCTGTCGCTCCTCCTTTCTTCTCACTCTTACCCTTGAACCGTCTTTTATCTCTAATTCCCTCAGTTCCTGTCTCTCTCCACCTCCTGTCTTGCTCTCTTCTGTTTAATGTGACCAGTGCTCTCTAAATATTTATACTGACAATTACTGTTTCAGATGCTGCCTTGCCTCAGCATTTCCAAAAGTCTGATGTGTCCACGTATGTGTACGCACATGCACACATGCACGCTGACTTGCTCTTCTTTGTCTGCCATTCTAACGACACCAAGTCTCTGAGTCTACAGGGCTGGGGTTTAGGGACTATCATGAAGGATCAGGCTGTGCAAGTCTTTGTATTTCTTGTGTGTAATATTCATTTCCCTGGGGCGGTATAGAGTCTCATAAGGCCAGCCTGTCTCTCATCTGAGCTCTGGCAGGAGTTGACCTGCGTTGGCTCTCCCGTTATTGCCTCAGAATGACAGACAACAGGCCCAGCTCGGCTCTGCCCCTACATTATGTGCGGACACAACAGCTGTGCATGCATTTGTGTGCGAGTTTGCACATGTGGACACAAGAGGCAGAGTAAACAATCTTCAGTGCCACTTTGAGTAATGACCTCAAGCTGACTCTGTCCATACACCCCAATCAAGACAAGTAATCAAGGGTTTCAGTAACCCTTTATCCCCTTTTATCTTCCTCTGTTTCACCCTGAATACAGCTCCCATTCCCAAAGCTAATTTGTAATTAGTCAGACTAGTTAAGGTGGATTGACAGAGGGTTGTAGCTTGATCTCCACTAAATACTCTTGACATATGAAAGATAACAAACTAGGAGCTTCACAATAAAGCTCTCTCGAGCCACATATGAGTATGCATGTGTGAGTGCACATGCTTCTGTGCATCTGCTTGCACAGATATGCTCATGTATGTGTGTCCAAGAGAGGAAAAAAAGAGCAAGCTGTTCCTCTTTTCAGTCCTGTAAGGCTCTCTGCTGCTCCCACGGGCTGCTCAGTGGTTGTCCAGAGGTTCCTCTGTGGCTACAAGGGGGTTGTTTTGTGGTTGTAAATTGGGCTGGTCCTGGGAGAACTGGTGTTATTCTAGGAAAGGCTTGTTTTCCTCCACTTTCCCACTCAGTCTTTCGCTCATTCCACCCTCTTCTCTTCCTCTGTATTGATATCTCAGATCTCCCCAGAGAAGGTGTGGTGTTTATTGCTCGTCAAAAGAGAAAGACAGCACTGCCCTTTCCTCTTATCTCCTAGCCTATGGGTTTCATTTGTGTGTGTGGGTGTGTGTTCCATCAGCCCTCCAGATCATATTAGTTTCAACACAACAGCTTTGGCTCAGCACAAACTAGTGGAACTAGTTCCGCAAGTAATTGTTTGTCTTTAGGGAAAATTGTGTTTCACTGGTCTGTTGTGTGTGCGTGTGTAGCCTGCTGCTAAACACAGTCGGAGCACACACACATTGGCACGTGTAGCCCTGGCTGCAGACATTTGAAGTTATGTATCCGCAGGTAATCCACTCTTACTTAAAACAGGTGCCATCTTGCTGACATACACTAATGCGTGCTTACTCATACAAGTAATTACGTTTTCACAGAGGTCTGGATTACACACACATACACGGACAGATTGTCGTTCTAAAGCTCCCTCGCTCGTTCTGTTTCTCGCACACCCACTGACACAACACACCAAGAAAAGCATATTTATTTTGACTCTTAGCTGTTACACAGGAATGTGTCGGCACAGCAAATGGCAGGCTATAGAAAAGCATAACCCATCCTGATGATTTATGACCTATGTGCAAAAGAGAACTGGCTTTCCTCTCTTTTTTTTCCCCAACACACATCCCTTTATTTATTTTTTTTCGGCCACTCCATCCACACACGCACAGTCATGGAGAGATACCAGACTCTTGGCCTACTTGCCTGGGTTCACTAATGCTGTCCTCTGTTGTACCAGACACTTCCACACTCGTCCTCATTTATCATCAGCAGGCTTTATACCAATACGATTTCTCTGCTTCTTGTCTCCTCTCCTAGTTCAGAAATGAAGGAAACAACAGACATTAATGTTTCTCTTTTTCTTTCTTTGTTGGTTCTAGGAGCGGCAGGTCAGCGAGTGAAGGTGGAGCCAGAGGTGTCGTCATATCCTGGACAGACAGTCAACCTACGCTGTGCCTTCACTGATGCCACTGGGATTCAGCTCACAATGGTCAGATACACTAAGTCATTATGCAGTTGTTTTCAGTTAGGATTCAATTGCTTCTTTATACCACCACACTCATCCCAACTCTGAACTGGTTTTGTGGTATGAAATTCTAATAAAAATGTCTGTTTCATCCCGAAATTACAGCTCATTGTGCTGACTTGACACAATGTAATTTGTTGAAATTGTTTGAGACTACAATTTGTTTTCAGTGAATATACAGTTTAATATTTGACTAAACAAATGGGTATTTTTCTGTAAAATGAAATATTTGTCAATAATGCATCAGCCTGACTCTGCAGGTGTGTGAAACCTGTGAAACAGGTGGATAAGAGCAATTCATTGTAATCAAAAGGACATAAAATGATAACACAGGTCCATGTGCCTTGTTTATGTGGCACAATAAACCTTAATCTAACAAATCATAGCCCACAGAAATAATCCTGAGGCTAGTAATAGGTTTTTATCACATTTAGGCTTAATGTTTTATTACTCCAAACAAACAATACTAAGCTTCATTTTGCTTTAGGGGATTGAATATGGTAATGGGAGCACTTCTTAGTCGCATCTCAATGAAGTGGGAAGTGCACAACTCTGCTTGGTTCCATGAAGAGCAGCTGAGAAAGAGAGAGAGAGAGAGAGAGAGAGCTGCTCCTGAAAAACTCACATCCATATTCATACCTGCTCCACTTTACTTGATTGTAATGCTGTGTACGCTGCCCTGTGGAGTTTACAGCAAAACGTGGAATTGTCAAAATTCTCTTTGGTGTCGCTTATCAATGCCATGATAAATGAGGCCTGTTGTTTTTCTCAGTCACTGTACGCATCTTAACCACTGACCCTGTTCCTGCTCCACCACAGGTCACGTGGATCTATGAGCCGAAGGACGGAGAGAGGATCAATATCGCTGTGTTTCACCCCAACTTTGATCCCAACTATCCAGACTCACCCGTGAAGGGCAGAGTCAGCTTCACACCCAGTCCTCCAAACCTGGCCAGTCCCTCCATCCAGATTAGCGATGTTAGGATGACCGATGAGGGGAAGTACATCTGTGAATACGCTACTTACCCGATTGGCAACGAGCAGGGAATCACCTATCTGGTCATGCTGGGTAGGTCACTAACATAATCTACATTATTTCTGTAGTGAGCATGTGCATATTTACCCTGCTTACTATATATGTACAAATACAAAGTATTATACGCCTACCTCTGCCTGTCTGTCGCTCCAACTCTCTCCCTCCTCCAAAGGTAGTGTGCAGGTTAAAAGCATGTTCAGCGATGCTTAATTGCTGTTTTTAAGTGGTATTGTCAGATCAATTGTGTTCTTGTTAATGCAATGGAACCATTGGTCTAACCTTGGCCCAGCACCAGTTCCCCTGCTCCACTCTCTCCCTCCAACGTATCATGCCTCCCTGCCTCCCCTCAGGCTCTATATTGATCTGGCTGCTTGTCATGCCTGCTGTCAGCTTCTGTCCTGCCTGCTCTCCTCTGATCCCACACAAGTATCACAGAGGGCAATTGAATTGAGGAGGTATGAGCAAAATAGAATAGAGAGGATGAAGGCTGACAGAGATCATGTAGTGATTTAGAATTTGTTTATGGAAATGCAATGGACCAGTCAGGGAAATGGTTTATCAATAGTGGGTGATAGGGATAGAGAGGGAATAGATTAAAGAAATGGAGGGAGGCTGAAAGAAGATTTAGGGGTTGGGTGTGTTTGCACTGGTGCTCATAATTGTTTATCAATGTAGGCTCTGGAGAGAGAAAAGACAGTAGAGAGAGTGGGGTGGGGATGAGGGGGGTGGGGGGTTGAGTGAGGGACAGGGGATGTTTGGAGATTGAGGTTTTGGATTTACTTTTGCCAGACTGGTGACTCAAATTGTTTATCAATAATGGTGCACATTATCTTTTCCCTCAGCTGTCTTATTTCCATTTTATCTATCTCTGCATCCTTTAATCTTCTCTCTGCCACTCTGTGTCCCTTCCTCTCTCCATCCACCCTCCATCCTTGCATCAATCTGTCCATCCATCCACCAGCTAAGCCTCAGAACTCAGCCTCCATCGTAACAGTGGAAGCAGGCACTAAGCCTGTCACTGTGGCACGCTGCGAGTCTGTAGATGGACGTCCCGCTGCGCAGATCTCCTGGGTGACCACAGCCAATGGAAATGCGTCAACAGTGTCTAAGCCGGGTACCGACAACACCGTGACAGTGACCAGCGAGTACCGAATGGTTCCCACAGCAGCAGACAATGGGAAAGACATCAGCTGTGTGGTGTCACACAGGACCCAGGTCAAACCAGAGAGCTTCCCTTTGAAACTAGCAGTTCAATGTAAGACACCACACACACACACACACACACACACACACACACACACACACACACACACACACACACACACACACAACCCAGCACTTATCAATTCCTTTGCTGTTCACACTCTAATATGGTTTCAAACCTTGGAGTTATTAATTGAACCCATTGCTATTTTTCTCTCCTCCCTTCTGTCATTCATCTGTCCTTCCCACAGACGCCCCTCAGGTGACAATAGTGGGTTATGACAATAATTGGTACGTGGGTCGTACAAATGTGGTGCTCACCTGCCAAGCTACTGGAAACCCTGTTCCCACCTCCGTCCAGTGGAAGACGTGAGTATCAACACATCCTGGACTCTCTACTATCTTGTCTTCACTTGGTCTTTTTTTTAAGGTCTCTTGCTTTCTCTTTCTCTTCTTTCTTTTTCTCTCATTTTTCAGTCCTTACCCTTCATTCCTAGGTCCACATTCCTCACAGAGCTGTAATCAGCGCTTTTATTATTGCCACTACAGCCCTGTGCTCTGATTATGGAGATAGCCGTATAATTTCTCATAATGGACTCTGTGACTTGAGATTTAACCCTCGCATAATGAGAAACACAATATAAGTCTCTCTTTCCCTTTTTTTCTGTATTATCAGCTATTAACATTACTGTGACAAAATTTAACCAAAAAAAAAAGAAACAGCGAAAGTTTAAAATATGGGAGAGATGAGATTTTGGGCTTGGATCGAGCTGTTTCAATTTTCCTCCTTTTGAGGAAAGAGAAAAGTGATTGGTTTTTACACTGCCTTTCAAGATTAGTGGAATTTGATGACATTGCACATTACAGCACATTTCTGTAGATGTACATTTGTCTAAATGCTCTCATTGTGCTCAAAGTCAAACAAACCACAATCCTATTGCCTATTGCCTTCTCACTTTTCTTCTTCATCATGGAAATATACTCCTGTCTCTGCAGGATGTCAGGAGAGATACCAGACACAGTGCAGATCAAAGGCAACGAGCTGAGGGTGCTGAAGGTGGACGAGGCTGTCAACACCACTTTTGTCTGTGAGGTCAAGAACCGCATCGGGACCACCAGGGATCAGGTCACAGCCATCGTCAGAGGTGAGTTGAGGGACACACAAAAGCTCACACATCACAACATACGAAAGTAAACAAATGGTTTGCAAGCTGTAGTTGAGATAACAGTTAGAAATATACTTTGTAAAAGTGTTTGTGACCAAAAAAACACTTAGTAACAGATGTGATGATGATGATTTGTGTTTTTCTGCACTTTGCTGATATGATGAACAGCATTCAATTGTTGCTGTCATCACAAATGCATTAAAACCAAGATTAAGTGTAATTTGCACAAGTGGCAAATGTCCTAATACACAGATAAATTGTACACAGTAAATGTGTCAGTAAAGCAGTGAGCATTTCAGAGGTGAAATGAAAAACACACACGGGGCTCACTTAGGTCTCGTTCATCATCTAAACCGTCCCCTGGCTTTTGTATGAAAACATTTATATCCTCTGAACTGATGAACTGGAACCAAGCGCACTTATATCACACATGCCACACATTTCCTGGTGTGCTATGCTCTTATGTCTTTCCCCAGGGATGTATACCTAGCTCTGCCTCACATGTCACATTGAACACACACAAACACACTTACACGCACATATTCTCTGTGCTGAGAACTCTCTTGGGTCTTGGGACTTGTCATAGCGTAGGGCTAGAGGGTCCAGCTGCTCTGTCCATTGTGTGTATGTATGTGTGTATATGTGTGTGTGTGTGTGTGTGTGTGTGTGTGTGTGTGTGTGTGTGTGTGTGTGTATGTATGTGTGTGTATGTATGTATGTCTATGTCTGAGGGAGTGAGTGTGTATTTGCTTTGCACTTGCACGCTTTTGGGTTCTCCCCTTCAACTCTGCCTTTCTCTGTGTCCTATTAAGAATGCATGTCACCTTTCTGTCTCTCTTTGCATGCACTCAATAACACTGTATTATCATAGTTTCTATGCCTCTGCAGTACCCAAGGTCTGTCTATCCCCTTTTGTAGATCAGATGGCATTTACAAAGCGGAGATTTTCACAGGGTTTTTAGAGGTAGTTCACATCGTGAGTGTTGCACATAGAATAGACGGTGCTTCTTGCTCAAATTGTCGCTTTTCTTCTATTTTTCTGAAATGAGAAGGAGCAGTTCGCCCCCCTAAAGTCATGATCAAAAAAGCGACTGAGTAGCTTCTCAGCAGTACCCTTGGCCATCAGTAATGACAGGAGTGACTAAAGCAAAGCAAATGAGCAGCGTTCATTAGAGTCAGTGTCTAGAAGATAAGGCCGCAATCAGTAAAAGTATTACATTTTACTCACAATGACTCTGTTGACTTTGAAATGAAGTGGATTTCAGCGTTGCCTTGGGATTAGCTGAGACAAGACCTGCATTGAGACACTGTGTCTTTATTATGTGTGTGTTTTCAGGATTGTATTTGTGATATGTGTGTGTGCATGAATGTCTTCAGGTGTATACATCTATCTGTGTGATGCATGCAGCTTGTTGTGTCACCTCAAGTCCTGGAGTCAAACACATTCAGAATGGTACCATCTAAAATGGAAAACAGTCCGTACTTCCATTCCTCTCTGTTGCTCAAATAGTTTTAGCTGTAGCTCTCAACAGGGCTCACTCCTGCATTTCACCTCATACAAAATACATCCACTTCTTCTGTTCTTCCGCATGTCTGCACTTAACCGGAAGTTACTTTATGCTGACACAGAGATAAACCTTGCCCGTAATGGGGAAAAAGTGCATTTCTCCAGTGGCTACATCTTCAGAGTCACCCAGCTCTTTCATGCCCTCATTTTCCTTCTTTTTTTTCTTGTCCTGTTGCTCAGTCTCTCCTTATTTCTCTCTTTTTTTCTTTTTCTCCCTCACCCCCCATCTTTCTTCAAGTCCCTTGGCTCCTTATGGTGCCACAGCATGCGTCACCACTCCTCTGGGGCCACTCTGTACTGCTGCATAGTAGTGTTGCTGCCTTTTGTAGCACAAAGGATGTCACCCTCTCCTGCTGTGTTTTACAAGCAACAAGCAGGGAATATACAAAGATCTAGGAAGCAGAGGGAGAAAGATGGGGGCTGCTGCTTTTAGACCAAAAAGCCAGGGAACGCGCACCCAGGATAAATCAGTGCCAGCGTGCAATGCTCATGCTCAGAGGGGGGAGAGAGAGCGCGGATGCTGACGGCATTTAAAACTCGCATGGGAATCTTGTGCCACTGCATCCTATCTCCACCGCTATTGGCCTTCACTATCTCACAGCGTGGCGTGTGTGTCTGTCTGTCTCCAAGCCTCTCAGAGCGGATCAGTCACCCTTTGCTGCTTCAGCTCCTGGCTGCTTCGCTCCTCACTCCACCATCCGCTCCTTTCTCGCTCTGTGTCTTTTATCCTACATTTCCACTCCTCTATCATCCCACTTTCTCTCCTTTTTTTTTCTCCTCCACTCTCTTCCTTTTTTTTCTTTCTGGTCTCTGTGGTCTTTTCCCATGTTGAACTTCCCACAGTTTCCTTGTCCTGTCATCTCCCTCCTCCATCTGGTCTTGTTCTCTCACAGCCGACCACCTCCTCCCTCCTTCCCACTCCTCTCTTACTCACTGGCAGAGGAGGAGGAGGATAAGATGTGAGCTAAATTTGCTGGCAGTTAAGAGGTGATTGAGGCAACCAGCAAGTGTCAGAGTGAAGGAGGTTTGTAGAAAGCAGAGAGATGGAGAGATGTGTTCAGAAAGAAAGAGATTGAGTCAGTATTTGTTTAAGTGAAATGAAAGTGCATAGTAGTCGAAACAGAGCGAGGAAGATATAGAGTGACTCCAGATGGGGGTGCGATGGAGGCTAATATGAATGCGTGTAGACAAACAGGGCTAAGAGGGGCCGACAGGCGTGAAATGGCCAGCACCTGCTTCATAGCAGGTCCCCCACTCCCCTCTACCCCACAGCTGCATGACACACAAATAAATCTACACACTACTGTGTGTCTATGTGGGTGTTTGCCAGTGTCCTCTGCCCTCAGTGTTGTCCTGTGCACCTGGAGGCAGAGACAGGGATGGATGTCCTCTCCTCTCCTTGCCTCTCCTCCTCTCATCTTCGATCCTGCTGCTTAGTCACACACAAATGTATCCTACCCTGCTCTCCCCTCCTCTTTCTTTCGATTTATCTCTGCCTCACAATCTCTTTCTCTGCAGTTTGCTCTTTTCATTGTATCTCTCATGCTCTCAGTTAGCATATGCTCTCTCCTCATCCTCCTTATCTCTCTCAGGTTGTCTTTCACCCTCCGCAAGTCTGGCGCTGATCTCCCTGCTCAGAGAAGAGACTCCTGCCCCCAGCATTCTCTCTCTCTCTCTCTCTCTCTCTCTCTCTCTCTCTCTCATGCCCATGCTATCTCCCTCTCTCCAAGCTTAACTCTTAAATACCAGTAGCTCTTTCTTAATCACAGCTTAGTAGTCTCCATCCCTCCATCCATCCCTCCATTCCAGGCTCCTCTCGGGGGGTTCTTGTGTGGCTAACCCAGATTCCCTCCATCTTCTGTCTTGTTTTCTTCCTAGTCGTTCCTTACAGGGATGGCTCAGCTGAACCCCATAACATTAAATGCCCCCAATTGGATCCCCCACATGGTCTGAGGGGCTCTTCAGTTCAGCGGAAAAGAAATTTTCTCTCAATTCGGTACATTTTCTCCCATTCTCAGACTCATCTAAGGAGACAGTTCAAGGGCAAGGGGCCTGGCCCCTCTCCTCCACTGGGTTTGAGTGTATGTGTGTGTGTCTGCTTGCATCTGTCTGTGTCTGTCAGTGTGTGTCTCCGGCCATGCGAAAACAGCCAGAGAACAGGTCTGATGGAGCCAAGTCTCCCTCCAGCCTGCAACTGGCCTCCTGCCCACCCCTCATTAGCACACACACATACACACACACATTTATATGCACATTCACACACAGATCTGTTCAATAACTTAACATGCTGACACAGAATACTACTAAGCTATGCTCTTGGTGTAGCCCTACTCATCATCACACCACTGATGACCATAATGGTGCGCATGTGTGTCTGTGAGTGTGCCTGTGTGTGTGTGTGTGTATGTGACCGTGCACGTTTTTTGGGAGGCTGCAGTAAATGTTACTTCCGCCCCATCTCTCTCATTACTTGCGGTCACTTGGAGCTTACGGTCATGCAGGACGTGACTTCATAAGAAACACGCTGTTTTTTTGGCTTCAACAGTATGGTGTGTGTGTGTGTGTTTGGGGAGAGGAGGGGTGTGTGTGTGTGTGTGCGTGCGTGCATTACTGTAGTTATGCATGTTGTTTTCTATTTTTTTTTTTCTCCCCCAGTAATCCACACAGCATGCATATTGCAGTTTTTCTGCTGGATCATCCAACAGCATGTGTTTATGAGATGTCCTTTTCTCACCCGCTTAAATAAATTCCACTGGTGCTCAGTTAGGGATGTGTCTGTGTCTGTAATGGGCCTGTACTGGGAGCCAGGAGTGGCTCCTTTACATCTCTCTCTTGAATCTTTTAATTGTTGTCTCCAGAAGGGTAGAATAAAACATGAATTATCATTCACAAACGGGATTTACCAGCATAGACTTTGAGAGAGACACTTAAGAACAGACTTGAGCGGCGCATTAAAAATAATTGGATGGAATTTAGGGAGAATTTGCATTTAAATTTTAGTGTAATTCCCTTTGATGTGACGGCAATGTGTAGCAGCATCCGGCCCCAAGTTTGCACAGAGACTGTTGGCCGCGTTGCATGTGCCGGAGCTCCGTGGAGCCCGAGGTGATAATGCATTTCTTGTGTTCCTGTTACAAGTGGACACTGAGGGCTAGCTCTCACTCTCATGTGTGTGAACAGAAATGTTTAGCACCGCTTGGGGGAGAATATGAGGGGGGAGAGAGCCAGTGTGCTCAGGGAGGCTGTGGGAGAAACTGAAAGAAAGGAAGAGAAAATGTACCCACATGAAATTATTAATTTTTTCCCCAGGCAAATGTTGAAAGTGAAGCACAGAGGAGGAGAGCAGAGAGAAGTAACATATGACAGAAATACAAACGCAAATTGGAGAGATGGCAAGGAAAATGGATTTAGAGAAAACGGAAAGAGTGTTTGCAGCAGACAGCTGGTGAAGTGGCAGCAGAGATGGAGAAAAGGGTAGTGGATGAGGCAGAAATAAAGAGAAGAGCAGAGCACAGGTGTAGACAGCTGTAGACTACCATTTTCTCTCTTGACAAGAATCAGTGTTACAAGAGTAATTCTGTCAGCTCTCTGTACACTTAACAAGAGGGGCCGGCTTCTGCTGGATTTCAAATGGGAATGACAATAAAATCGGGCTGATTCGCTACTTTCAAATTTAGGCAGGGATTTCAACAGCAGCGTCTACTGTTTAATCCTCTGCAGCGGCTTGTGAAAGTGCAGAGTGTGGAAAGGAAAGCTAGAGCAACAGGAGAGGAGAGGATGTTCATCTTAGCTAAGGGTTCTCGTTTACTTTAAACCAGGATCTGAAATTAAAAATTCATTTGCTCACCACAGCCTGTTTAGTTTTGATGTGTAACTCATGCGCCCTAACCTGAGGAAACTAGGAGCACTTTAAAATGACAGATAATAAATAGACTTTATTCTGTAAGATGATGTTTCTGCAAGAATATTCTTTCTTCAGGGATTGAAAGAGTAACATGTTTCTGGGGCGTCCAAATATACAAAATTATGCAAACAGAATAAGAAAAAGTATATATATTCATACAGAATACAGAATCAGCCCCAAACCTGAATGCCTTGTACCCTGTGAAAGTGGGAATAATATACATTCTCACATCAATTTCCTCCTCTCTTAATCTCTAAAGAGTTGCACATTGTTACAGAAATGGTGCATGGAATAAAGTCTAAGGTGCATATCCTTCATTCTAAAGTGCTTTCTCCTGTTTAAGCTACTATTCTTGAATTTCCTTGAGCTTTCCAGGAGGACATATTAATTCAAAGTGTGTCACAGTACAGTGAATGCAAACAATGTGGGTGGAGTTGACCCCTTAACTCCTGCAGTGTTAGTGCCCACTGAGTTATAGATGATGACCACATGGGGGAAGTGGTCACAGGGTCTGTCGGTAGGGAGTTGTCAGAGTCCCATAAAGCACTTAGAGCCCTGAACTCCTGGCCCCAAAAAGCCTGAGCAAAGCACTAACGCTGGGCTTGTGTTTCTAGTGGCTTTACTCACTAATAGTGTCTTTAACTGGGCTGAATGAAATGTGTCCATGGTACCAAGTACTGACAGCTGGCATTGAATTCTTAATGTGGTTGCCTTAATTTTGAATTTCGCTGATTTTAGACTGTATTTTATTTAGGCAAAGTTCTGTTTGGCTGCAAAATGAACTTATACATTTGAGAAGGCTTATTTTGACAAATAGAAGAATTGCATTTGTAGAAAAACATGATTATATTCCTCCTTCCTGCAATAACTTGGGCATGTTGCCACAGTGAATTCACTTCAAACAACATCAGGCCGTAGTCTTTACAAAGTATTTCCTATCTTTTACTGTTCAAATACCTGCTTTAAAATACTGCTCTAATATCACTGCCGAAGGATGTCAAGGGAGTGGGAAGTGTGAGTTCAGAGAAAGAGCACTATATGGCTGACAAGTCATATGGGGATGTCTTCACAACCCTGATTTAGACCCCACTGCTTCTCCCTGGAGTGTTTTTTTTTTTTTTTTTTTTTGCACACAGACACACACACAGAACTACTGTGTGTTGGATGGTGGAGCCCTAGCTGTGCTCATATCCTCCATAGCCAATTTGCTCTGTAACAAAGCCTTTGTCCAATTTAAACTTAAAATGGCTTCTCTCAATGTGCATTCAGAAGTGCTGGAGTAAAAATGGTCACACATGTAGGACTGACATGCACTCAAGCAGCGCCTGTGGTTTACACAGGCGAAGAAGGATGCCAATCTGTCCCCCCTGCTCTTTGTTCATGGCTTCCAGGAGGAGTTGTCATTCCGCTGTGTCACTTTGTCACTCACTCAATCCGCCACCTCCTCCTCCTCCTCCTCCTCCTGTTCTTCATCCAAATTCCACCCTCCCTTCCTCAATCCGTCATTATCTCCTCCTCTGCATGGCCTCCACCTGTTCTGCCCTGCACATGCCATTTTCCGCTCCTTCAGAAAGTGTGTATGTGGCTTGCAACCCTCCCCCCACCCCCCGCCGTACCTTGTGATTTGTGGTGAGCCTTGGACAGACCCTCAATGTTCAAGGGCAACACGGGACGTGGCTGAGACGTTGTTGTGGCGTGGCTGTGGGAATGGGGACAGAAGCAGCTCTGAGGGAAGTGGAGGAAATGTCAGTGTAGCAGGAAGCTCAGCACACACACATACACACAGACACACACTTGACTGTACTGACACCTCAGCACTCTTACACACTTGACTGAATACAGTTCAGACCAGCACCACTGACATCATCCAACCCCTACCTTTTCTGTGTTCCTCTTCCTCTTTATGTCGTTTTTCCCTGACATTACCCTTTCCTTCTTCTTCTTTTTATGCTGTTTCTATTTTCCTCTTTGCCCTCGCTCCATGTTTCACACTGTTCTCTTTTTTTCCTCTCTCAACCATATTCCTTTTCTTCCCTTTTTTCTCCCTCCCTGCCTCCCTCCTACAGAGCCCTCAGTGAACCCAACCAATGCCGGCATCGTGGCGGGAGCTGTGATTGGCTCCCTGCTGGCCCTCCTTTTGGTCGCCGCTCTCATCGCCGTGCTTGTCACCCGTAGCCGCAGGCAACAGCAGGGCTACCGTGCCAATGGTGGCAGTGACATGAAGACACGCATATTTGGTGGCGGGAAGAAAGCCAGCAAGAATGGCACAGGTGGAGGTGCAGGCAGCGGCGTGGGTGGCGTCGGAGGCGGTAACAACAACGGCCCCATCTACGTTTACAGCGAGAGCTCACCCCACCAGGGCCTCGGGGAGAAAAACAACCACCACCAGCCACTCACCATGGCAGGGCGACCCGAAGTTGTCGCCACGACACCCACCGCCCAAGACATCCTGCTAAGCAGTGAGTTAGACGACGCAGAGAGGAGGAAGTTTGATGAGCTGGAGGAGGAGGAGAGGTATGACCACTTCACTGGAGGGGCCCCCATCCTTCAGCTTCGCCCACACAACGATCAGGACGATATGATGGGAGATTACCTGGATGATGACATGGAGTCCCAGCGGGATGGCTCTGTCATCTCACGGACTGCAGTTTACGTATAGAGGAGGAATGGAGGAAAGGAGGAGGAGAAAAAGGAGGGATGGAGGATCACTCCCTGAGGATTTTGTGGCTTCAGGGTCTCACCCCTGTCTGATAGAGAAGAGAAAATGATACCACTTTTATTTTTGAAAATTGATTTTAAATATAGCCTATTATTAATCACAGTGCAGGCCCCAAAATGGATTGAATGAACAGGAGGGTGTGGTGGGATGTTCTGAAAGGAGTGTTGCTGTTATCTGGTCCCCAAGAGCTGAAAATCAAACAGAAAAGAAACAACCTGTCTCCCACCGCTTCTGCTCATGCTACCGCTATCACTGGGACCTTGACAAGGACTCTTGACAGACACACTAAAAGAGAGAAACTATGTAGTGTGGGAGTAGGATAATGGAATCATGATACAAGCTTGGCTATAGAGGAGGCATCACACTTGCATATTCACTCTTATCTTCACCAAAACTGTAGAAATGGAAGGGGTTGTCAAGTAGTTACAGTTTGCCTGCTATTCTCAGTCCTCCTGTGGGGAAACCTTTCGTTTTGGTAATGCGTTGTGCTGTGACAGCTGGTGAGTAGTTAGTAGGTAGTGATGGGTTGGGAGGAAAATATTTGAAGGTATAGACAGAAACCATCAGGTGATTTGGGGAAGAGAACAATGTATTTGCTTGTGTCTGCTGGTGAGCTCTCGTTTCTGCTCTCTCTGCCTTCTTCTCAAACTTTAAACAAAAAAAAAACATCTCTGCAAACTATCAGCCACAGTAGACACTCTGTGAATTTACAAAATTTAAAAAGAACATTAGGTCCTTATGTGCTGCACAAATACAAGAGCAGCTCAATTTAACAAAGTAAGTTTGCATTGAGTTTGAACCAAGTTCTTAACAAGGTATTCACATGCAAACTTTTGTTCTGTGCCTGGAGGTAGGAGACAGTAAACAAGAGATGAGGGAATGAGGTGTAGCCAATCTGACAGGGTCAAGGGATGGAGAGAGGGATGTGGGAGGCGGGAAGACTAGAGAGGAGCATGTCTCTTCCTTTCTCTTCCTCCTCATCCCCCGTCTCTCCAGAACGCTCCTGACAGGAGGAGCTTGATTGGTAATGAGCCGTGAAGTCGCTCGCTTAGCCGGGACCAACAGATTGCCACCACTTATCGTTTATGACGTGGCAATCCCCCCCCCTCCCTTCTCCCCTCACACCTCTATCACTTTATCATCCCTCCATCTCTCCCTCTCCTTCTCTCTTCATCCCCCTCTCCCAGTGTTTATGGGGAGTTTATGATTTATCCCGGGCAGTGTGGAGGTCAGGGCCACAGAGAGCAGGGGAGTATTTTACTGCTCCTGATGTGTCAAACACCCCACTTACTCTATTCCAACCCAGGCTGCCCTGTCATGCCAGGACCGACTAATCCACCTGGAGTGGCCATTTTCACTCCACCACACAGACACACTTTACCACCTCCTCCCAGACTTTACTAAATGGCCGGATGTAACAGAACCCCCAGTGCATCTGCATTAGGTTAGATAGATTTTCAATGAGATCATGTAATATTTCTTTCCATTAACGGAAGTTGTTAAATGTAGTGAATTGATTGGGAGACGTAAAAGGCTGTGCCCACAGCGAAGCTACAGGAGTCATATTGACGGACAGGCAACAAACGATGAAATGGCCCTTTATGATGCAGCTTCAGGGCTGATTGTCTCCTGACTGTTAATTTATCCTTCTAACGAGCCACTGGAGGCTCACTCAAACAAATATCGCTCCATGGCTACTGTACACTGCTGTCTTTGAGGCTTAGTGTGTACATGTGCAATGCGTCACTGTATCTGCACAACCACTGGATGACCGTGACGGACAATCTTGGAGAGAAGCCCTACTGTATCTCCTCTAATCATGCTTTTCCTGGCCTTCAAATCAACTCCCCTTTGACCCACTGGGAATCTGGTGACTGCAGTCTAGATGACTGCACTGACCTTCTGTAAGGCCCAGATCTGGGTTGCAGTTTGCTGCAGGTCATGAGGTCAAATGCAGGGTGACCCACTGCCAAGGGCAAGGATGACTGCACTTGCCCGCATTTCTTATTGTAGCTGTTTTTAACCTTGGACTATAGATGCGAGACACAGTCACATACAGTACAAGTGTGGCTGTTAACCTTAAGAGAGGCGGAGAGAGAATAGGAGAGAGAGACACAGGAGGCAGATGACAAAAATAGAGACAGTGTTTGGTGTTTTGAGTATCGTCTGGCATATTGTAAGCCAGTGTGCTCAAAAGGATTATCATGTAATGGCCTTAGTGTATACATAAATGCAACTCCTGGGGTACAGTACATTTACTAAATACAACTGATTTGTCACAACCACTCGAAATAAAAAAGCATTACCTATTTTTGCACTTGTGTGTATCACCGCTAAAAAGAGAAATATGAGCGTAATGCTTGCTTTTTGGGGTAAAAAATAGCAACAAGGGACAAAACTGTTGTATGTACATTTTGGTGTGAGGTATCTGTGTACTATATATGTGAGCATTTTTATTTTTCTTGTGAAAAATGTGGATATTTATGAAAATGTAAATATCAGATCAATGGAGCCAGTGTTGCCAGTGTTGTGGAAGTCAAGATTGAGGAGCTCTGGGTTGGCTAACCCTAAAGTTCAAATGTCTCAGAGGGCATTCAGAATGTAATTTTTAATCTAATGAATACCTCGGCAGTTTGGGTGTATTCGACACACTCAACTGACTGAGTTTAGCCTAAGAGTTGATTTTGTTTTGGGGGAAAAAAATTATATGCTTGTATAATTTTTTTTGTTCAATTTAGCATTGCCTGCATTTCCACATAATAAGCACACACTTTTTTTTTTGGCACAATTGGCTTCTCCTTCTCCTTGACAGACACCCTGCACAATGCAAAAATACACACAATGCTCATAATTTATCAGGTAGACCGTAACCACACAAGCATTGGTCTGTGTAGAGTCTGAGTCAGCCCTGTGTGTGTGTATAGTTGTCAGTGCATATTTTCGTGACGCTGGGGGGGGGCATCTCTCGCTGCCATTGGGGCTATAACCTGAGTAGCCACCCTTTGTCACCATGGAAAACTGGCAAACTGAAGATATTATTGTGCATTTCGAATACACGCACTCAGTCACACACACACTGCATATACATACGCAGAATGCAGAGAAACATTCGCCCACACACAAACACCCCTCAGTCACTCTCATTATGCTCACTCCCACAGCCAAACTGTGCTGAAGACACCTCATACCTGACAACTCTGCCATCTCCTGACATAAGCCCACACAAATACGCTTGCATAGCCGAACACAAACACACACACAAACACACGCACGCACAAACACTTCTACTTTTTCCTCTTCTTGCTCAGTGGCTCTGTCAGGACATATACTGTGCCCTGTAAGAGTGGAAAGAGCTGCAGCATGATGTGTCCCCTGCTCCACTGCTTTCTATCCAACCCCAAATAGTCCAACCTGTTCCCGAATCAGTGACCACGTAGAGTAGAGACAACTACACATTCAGGGACACACACCTTTCACCTAGTG
This sequence comes from Lates calcarifer, assembly GCF_001640805.2. Taxonomy (NCBI): domain Eukaryota; kingdom Metazoa; phylum Chordata; class Actinopteri; family Centropomidae; genus Lates; species Lates calcarifer. The sequence continues at coordinate 9,673,334 of NC_066847.1, read as the reverse complement.
TCAGAGAAACTGGCTTTTTAGGAAACCATTTGTCTGTCCCCGCTTTTGTTCTACACAGGAAATATAGCTTTCACAGAAATGCCACCGTGCTGACCTCCTCCAGCTCCCGTGTTCCTTTGAATGCTTTTAGAAAGTCACAACTTTCCCTACTCCTCTCCAAAATGTTGTTTTCGACTTCTCTCACTTCAGCCACCTCCACCACCACGACCGCCTCCACACACACACACACACACACACACACACACACACACACACACATACCGTTGCCACCCACCTCAACACCCAAGTAAAGCTTGTCAGACAAAATGCTTTTAGATAAATCTACGATCCTGGCCCCCGGGTCTAGCACAAGGTTATGTAGTCAAAACACCCGGTATTTTTCTTTTTCCAAAAAGCCACATACTGTTGCTGTTTCTCCGGCTCCAAACATCTGATGACTAATCAAAGCCTTAACATCTCCCATCTCACTTGCATAAAAGGAAAAAAAAAGAGAAAACCTCCCTGTGTACATAGTATAAATATATAAATATGTAGCAGAGAAAAAGAATTACTAATTTATGGTGTCACGTTTGTGTATTTCTCAGTGACAGCAAGCATGAAGGATTTATTTTCTCCTATTACAGTTTCTCCTCTTTTCTGTTATTTTGCAGTGCTTTATAATTTATGTTTTCTGAGTGCTTTATTCTTGACTGCTGCGCTGTGATTGCTGCCAAAACTGGCAAATGTGCTTCTTCTATACAAATGAACTGTACACACAACAAAACAGTCTTACCCCAAAATGTGCTTTTTAATTATTGACTGCTCTGTGTAAAAGTTGTTTTTGCTTTTTTGTATTTTTTTAATTTTAAATTTATTTTGTTCTTCTAAAAAAAGAAAAAAACAAGACAGAATTAGAATTGTTGTCACCATTTTGTCGAGTCTTTCTATATTTTTTTCATATTTGGTTGCTATTAAAGATTTCTTGATTTTTGAAATGCTCCAGCGTTGCAGCGTGTGTTATCTGTTTCTCCTTTCCTTCCCTCTGTCTCTGTGACACTTGAGGACAGTCTGGGTGACTGAAGAGCCAGATTGAACAGAAGCGCCAGTCATTGATTCTCACTGATTAGATTTATAGATTAATTGATCGGGATATGAAGTGGCCTCTCTGTCTCTTGTCACCCATCATTCTCGCTCTAGACACACCAACCCCACCTCCTCCTCCCTCTGTTTTCTTTTTCCACTCTCATTTCCTGGTCTGGCTGTTTGTCTCATTTCAGTTTTGATAAATCTGTGTGTGAGTGTGTCAACAGAGGTGTGATAACAGGCTTATGGGAAACTGAGCACAGGAATAGGAGAAGCCATTTTGTGGATTACAGTTGTTCTATACTGTAGCTCCACCTCCTCACAGTCTCTGTGATTTGTATATGTGTCCTGGTTGGCTGAAGTAAACTTGCTGCCTTGGTAACAGGTATGTAGGAGACTGCTGTAGTTCTTTAAAGGGCACATTTTTCTAACAGGTTTTTCACCTGAGCATGCCGATAATGAAGAGCATGTGCACTCTCTTATTTCAGGATGCATAAATATAATCATTATATTCACTTGGGCCCCAGCACTTCTCAGGCAAATACTGTATACACACACACACACACACACACACACACACACACACACACACAGAAAAGGAATGTGGTTTTGTAGCTTCAGTGGTTTTCCTGCAGGGAGTCAGTTTGTGTTTTCAGTTGGGGAATGTGCCGGCCAAGCTGAAACTCATTGAATGGAGCGCCTCTCAAAGGCTGCATTGTTTGAACTCTGACGAAACCAAACCAGTTTGGTCGAATTTTAACAGAAGGGCATGTAGAGGGTCATCTGTGTGTGTGCACAGGTTTGTGTATGAATGTGCTGGCAAATGATTGGATGTGTGTGGCCATGCGTGCATGTGCACCTGCCTCATTTGGTTTACATACAAACCCCCCCTCTGTGTGCCCACCAAACATTACATTCAAGTCCTGCTGTTAACATCCCCACGACGGCAACAGTCGGTTTATGGCGGTTATGGTGGTGCATCCTCAATGTTTGCCTGGTGCTTTGATGCTATCATGTATCTGTGTGTCATCCTGGCTTCTTGTCACAGTTCATTTTTGTTGCAAGCTTCTTCTGTCAATGCACAGCTTTTTACTGTGAGTCCATCCCACCATCTGGCCTCTCTAATTGCTTTGGATTTGAGGCTGGCGAGATAGAGAGCACTTACACACACAAACACATACACACACACACACTCTGACTCCTTTGGTTTTCTAGCTGAATGTAAAAGACTCAAGCACAGCAGAAAGGCTTTTAAGCCGCAGATAGGAATAAAAGCCTGCGCAACACTTGCATTTTTGTCTGCATTTGTCACAGAAAAAGGTAGGCGCCTCATGAAAGTGGTGACCCCGTAATGCAGAACCTGGCCTATTTGAGCTTCGAGCAAATAACCTGGATCTGAAGCCAAAGTGACAGCAGCTACGCCATGCACTACCACTGTGTTCAACATTCGCTTACAGTGATGAGACATGGTGCACTGCCCCTGGGCAATCCGGCTAGCTGGTAGTGGCCCTGTTTATTCCAAGTTGTGTGTGTGTAAGTGTGTACGTAGGCGTGTATTTGACAGAGACTGAATATGTGAGTGTGTCCTTTGGTCATACAGTGTGCTAAAGAAGTATGCTCATGTATTTAGGCTCCTGCTGAGTGCTTTGTTGGATTGCAGACAGATCAGATTCCCTCAGAACGTTTGCAGAGTGTATATTATCAGATTGTCTGGTATGAGTGTGTGTGCATGTGGGGGCAACCGTGTGTGTGTACAGTTTCAAACATGCGTGTTTGTGCATGGCTGTATATTGGACTTAGCACTCTGGTAGCAACAGCCACAGTGTTGATTAAACATCTGATGGTGTGTGTGTGTGTGTGTGTGTGTGTGTGTGTGTGTGTGTGTGTGTGTGTGTGTGTGTGTGTGTGGATTAGCACACAGACCCACTTTGGGCTCTCTATGCTGATAACTACTGCTAACACAATGCTCCTCATTTAACCTCTCACCCTGTGGCTCCAGACCTGACTAATAAATCCCAGAGTGAGTGATGAATGGCCAGGCCTGTTGCATTGATGTCTGAGTGATGGATGTAGTGACCTGGGCGTTCACAGGGATTAAAGCAAGTGTCTGCCTCTGACCTCAATTATGAAAGTGGGTTTCTGCATATTTTTATTGGCTTTAAAGCGACGCTGTTCTCGCTTTCTTGCCTGTGGTGACTAATCAAATCTCCAGCTGTGTGTGTCTTACAGTCACTGGAGTATTTGTATCAAACACTGTCTTTTAACTGACTTATTTTTTAAGTGACAGTGAATTGTTTCTCATTGTTTTGGTTCTGTACTCTGGCACTTTGGATTTGACTAATAGCTCCTAGTTTAGCAGCGTAGATGTGGAGACAAGGTAATGAAGGAGTTTTTTATGGTGAAACAGTGGAATGTTCTTCACTGGCCAAATCAGTCCATCTGAGCTCGATCCAAGCACATGTTTCATTTGATGAAGACTAAATTGAAGAAGAAAAGCTCCTGAGGCAAGCAAGAGGATGAAGATGGCTGCAGTACAGGCCTAACAGTACATCACACGGGAAGATAACAAGTGTCTGGTGATGTCTGTCTTACGAAGTGGTGCTTTGAGCAAAATGCTAATGTCAGCATGCTAACATGCTGCCACGCAGGTTTAATGTTTTCCTTGTTCACTATCTCAGTTTACATTTGCTAGTACAAATAACTGAGACTGATGGGAATGTCATTCATTTTTTAGGCATTGTTTATAAAGCAAAGAGTTGGAAATGTGAACATTTTGACCTGATGATGGCACTAGATTAAAAGTACAGGAGTCACCAGAGTTGTTGTAATGCATCCTGACGGAGTTATGAATATGTGTGCTGAATTTAGTGGCCATCCATTGAACAGTCATTAAAACATTTCACTCAAAACCATATGTGAACCTTTGGCACTTAAGAAAAACTTATAGGATCACTGAAATCTATAGGTATCATCTTCAGGGGACCATGATTGTCTATGGAAATAGTTGTGATATGTCAGTCTGGAAAAACCAAAAGACTGTCTGCATCATCTCTACAGCCATGCAGCTAACATGGATATAAAAAATTATACTTCCCGCAATGTCCATCTGTTGTGGATATAAAACCCTCAAATAAAAGATAAGGATCAGAACTTTAACCTCATAGTTATTATGCAAAGTCTGAACAGGAAACTCTTGTCACCGTCTGAGTCATGTACTCTCCTAAAACTTTTTGGAGAGTTTCCCACACTCAGTTATTACTTTAACTGTTGATATTGCTCACTTTCACACTCCCTTGTTTTATTGAAATGAAATTTGAATCAATATTCTTTAAAAAATATCCCATGTGGAGTCCTCAATTTCACACTGTCTGAGCCAGTTTGTGACAAATTGGGGAGTCAGCATGTAAGAGTCCAATTAGTTTTCTGACCATGGCGTTTTGTGGATGTTGAATTGGGTTGAGGTACTTCTCGGTGGCACAGGTGATTGTGCAGTTGGTGTTTTGTTTGTTTGGTGGAAAGGACTGTGGGAGTATGATGTCTATTCTAATCTGCTGTCTTGCCTTAGTTTTGATACTTTTGTTTGTTTTGGGTGAATGCAGGGAAGGCAGCAGCTTCAGGCAACAACCACTCATCTGTTATTTACTCTGGAAACATGTTCTGACTTATTACTTATTATTAAGATAAATGCAGATGAAAGTAGTTCTTCTACACCTTAATATATACAAAAATTATAATGTCCAAAGAGTGGTGAGCTTGATTGACGGCATCAATTTCCACAAAAATGTCCCAAGGCATTACCTTCTTGTCGAAGTAATGAACTAATTTTTCTAAGAAGAGAGGGAACTTTAAAAGTGCCTGAATGGTGATTTTATTTCCTCTGAGTATTGTTATCATGTTGAGCAAGGTGAAAGCAGTGCGCAGAGGAAGTTACATTTGTAAATAATCACAGGACATTGGAAGTGATATCATTCCTCTTCCTCTTGCGGTAAACGATAACATCCGATCCTCTGGCTTCTGGTCATTCAGTTGTGTTGAGATGAGTTTCCACTGCACACACACACAAACACTCACACACTTATATAGATACACACCCAGGCAGACAGACAGACAGACGGGGGTTTGGGGGGGTAGATGCTCCTGTTTTTCCCTGGAGGGCCCTTGGGCGTTTACTCTTCCTGTCCCGTGCTGACAGGGCTGGAGGTAGCAGGGCAGTTGCGGCGCATTGTTGGGCGGATGAGGCACGTCTCCCCCGGGGTAGCACATGCTCGGCCAACTGCTAGGAGGGCAGAGAAGGGCAGAGAGAGAGGGATAGAGTCAGGGCGGTAATACAGAGGGAGAGCAAAGAGGGCACAATGGTGCAAGGGAGAGCGAAGAGGAGCAGCAGGGGTGAGATCTGAGGCCTTGTGCATCGGCAGAAACTACAGAGAGCTGCCTGGTGCATGAATTTAACAGTGACTAATGCAAGATTGAATAAACGGGGAAAAGAGAAGAAAGGAGGGGAGGCGGAGCCGGGGAGGACGGAGAGCAAAAGGGCAAAAAGCAGAACAGGGAAAGGGAGGAGAAGCCTGATTAAAGATGGAGTGGAGACGGCTGAGTGAAGGGAGGAGGACTATGAGGGCTGAGTTGTTGCAGCTGTGTTGATTTAGCTCCTCACAGATCAGCTTGAGAGAATGTATGTGTGTGTCTGTGTCTGTCTGTGTGTGTGTGTGTGAGACAGAGAGAGAGGAAGAAGCTTTGACGTCTTCAAATGCTGCTGACCTCGACACACCTGCACAAACACCCACCACCGCCACCACCAGATGAAACAGCGAGCGTGCATATGTGTGTGTTTGTGAGCTAAATAAGCTCCAAAAGGTCTTCATGCAGTGACTTACCTGGAACAAATCCTGTTCTAGAAAATAAAAAACAAAGAGCATTATGTGAATGCAGTATGACCACCAGGGAGTGTAGCTTTGAGCTAAGTGTGCACGTTTGTGTGTGTGTGTGTGTGTGTGTGTGTGTGTGTGTGTGTGTGTGTGTGTGTGTGTGTGTGCGCGCATGCGTGCGTGTGTGTGTGACTGTGTGGGTATGAATAAAAGAGATTTATATCAGGGAAAGAATGGTTTGTTGCTGCTCCTAAGAATAGATTCTGTGACGGAAATGATTTTGATGCTGTATGCAAGCCTCTCTGTGTGCGTGTGTGTGTGTCTGCATCTGTGTGCGCGTTTCATTTTGTGTGTATTTGCCCTGGAGTGCTTTGCAGATCAAATGCACTTGCTGTTTAATTCACCGTCTCAACAGGCAGCTCTTACAAAGTACATGCACGCACTGGCACATGCACGTCTGCATACACTCAGATATAAACATACAGAATGAGAGATGAATATGAAGATAAAAACAAAATAAGTCTGCAAATATTTGGTCAGAGGGACTGGAGATAGTCTTCTGGGGACTGCCAAGTCCGCAGTAAATGCTGGATGATTGTGTTCATGTTCATTTGTGCATGTAACTGCTGTGCAGATGTTTGTCTGCCTGACAGTACGGAACGTGCATGCAAATGTATGCTTTTTCTTTGTGTGGGAGTTTACCACAAATGTTTTCTGTTTGCTGTTGAACAACTAATATTATATGTATTCTGCTGATATGAATCACCAAACAAGACACGTAGGCAAAATTGCATAGAATTTATTCACACTCATGTTCCACTGACAGAACTAATCGATAACTTATTTTATTATAAATATTTTAATAAAATGTAAGATGAAGATAAGATGGAAATGAATAAATATATATATATTTTATACAACATATAGCGTATGGAACTAGTTGTGAAGTAGAAGTAACATATCTAACACTATATGTTATTTTACATTGCATTACATCAGTTATATCACTTCTACATATTATTATGTTTATTGTTATTTTATCTTATATACAACAATATAAAGTACTGGTTTCAGAGAATAAACTTGACAAACAAAGAGGGTGTCTATACTACAGTGTAAAAACACATCATCAAGATATTTATCACCCAGCTCTATATTTATTCATTGTATGGGTTTCCTGTGTAAGTTTGCTGGCGCATACAGTGTAGTGGAGGACTGGACCGTGAGCCTTCATCAGCAGTCCAGAGTGATGTTATCTGCTCTGGCCGGTTCCCCTGTAGGGTTCAGGTTTTCTCAGGCTTTCTTTGTATGACATTAAATAACAGCCATAGTGCGGAGAGGACTGTCAGAACTTCATAAAATTGTGTGTGTGTGTGTGTGTGTGTGTGTGTGTGTGTGTGTGTGTCTTTGTCTGCTTATGTGCATGTGTCAGCTCCTCCTTTATATCCACAGACTGCCTCCCCATTCATCTGTCTGTCATCTTATCTAGACATCTCTTTTCCTGTAATCACTTCTCCTGCCCCGTCCTCTTGTCTGTCATTCCTATCTCCTTATCGTCTGCTGTGGACTAAATGTTAGAGCACTGTAAATCTGTTAAAGAATGGTGTGTGTGTGTGTGTGTGTGTGTGTGTGTGTGTGTGTGTGTGTGTGTGTGTGTGTGTGTGTGTGTGTGTGTGTGTGTCTGCATTACCACATTTAACGCTGTCCAACCAATCTTGGGATGTAAATATCATCTCCAATCATTCTGTTTCCTCTTTTTTATTCACATCTCCAGTCTCTTGTTATTGAACCCAGAGGCATCATTTTAAAAAAGGGAAATACACTGATTGATTGATTTAACTCATTAATTGTTGCTCCGAGAGACAGAAATCTTTATGCACGACGTCAAACTGCTCAAAGCTGTTGAGCCTTTGGCAGCGATGGCTCTCAGACGCTGTCCTTCACCCTCGTGTCTGTGTGTGCTTACATGTGTTTGTGTGTATCTCGTGTAGAGCTACTGTAGTGATCCATGTCCACAGTGCGGCCTGCTGGGGGTCCCCTGTATGTCTTTGGCCCCTTTTTAACCCCTCCTGTCCTCCAAGTGATTTCAGCTATGTTGCCTGTCACTCAACCCCCACAGCCGAGGCATCATGGGTAACGGCCCTGATTCACTGTTGAAGTGCACTTCAGTGTATAATGTGTGAAAGAGAGAGAGAGAGTAGAGTTTAGAAAATAGCTCAGCATTGCCATGCGAAGCACAGCAGCGCTGCACCATCCCCTGTCCGTTTAACTGTCAGCTTAGGGCAGTGATAGAATAAAATAGTCTTGAATGGACAAAAGGTCTTATCTAAGAGGTGGAAATTAAATGTTATTCAGAGTTGGCTTTTGGCATCACAGGAGCTCTACGTGAAATGTTTATAAACAGGAGTCGATTATCGCTCTCACAAATGTGGCTGTGATCTTTGCCACCTTGACAGTAATAACTGATTCATCCCACCCTCAGTGACCAGCCTGCGTTCAACAGGAGCAGCGAGCGGAAACATCGACAATGAATTATGCTCCGTTCATCGTGTGTAATAGCTGGAAATTCTTTGTTGTGCTCTTACAATATGGGTATAAACTGCAGAAAAATAGACAGCACGGAGCACTCATGGAGCACTCACAGGGCTCACATTTTGATTAATTCATGTTCCAGTACATTTCAGTTTTCCTAAGTCATTACCCTCCCAAACGACCATCATTCCCGGGGGATTCAGACAAACAAAACTCTCACAAACAAGTGCGTGCTCCGGTCCAGTCCTTACGTTTTCCAGTCTGTTTATCATCCTGTGTTCGCGGAGTGGTTTACACGCTCTCTCCGGGAGTCTGTGTGTCATCATATGGCTCCCAGTTCCCGGTTATTTATCTGTGTATTACACACACTGTCCAGGTATTGCTCGCAGGTCGTTTATCCTCCGTAGGTCCCCACCACCCTGATATATGGAGCTGTTAGATTTCTATATCACAACACTCTGCCTGCAGAGCAAACATACTTGCATACTGTGGTTTCTAGCAACCTGGTTTGTCATGGTGTGTGTCTGGGTGTGTTAAAGGGCAAGTGTGTGCGTTGACTCTAGTTTTTCCTGGTCATTTATCCTATTTTAAGGCCCTTTACTCTGCTGTCCTCCTCTTAATACCACTTTTACTCCAGCGCTTCAGGGTTTTCTGTTGCCCAATTGCTATTCATTAGTGTAGATAGGTGGGAGAGGCAGACAGAGACTGCAGCAGTGTGTGCTTAAATGTGGCTTCTTCCCAGTTTTAACACTGTAGCATTAACTGTAGTATTAATATGTAGAACAGCAGAAGAGCTAATAATTACTTTCCTTTTAGATTAATCTACAGATTATTTTCTAATTGCTTCTGTGGTCTATAAAATGTCAGAAGAAGGCGAGAAATGTCCGTCATAACGTCCAGAAGTGTAGGGTGATGTCTTCGAATTGTTTGAGTAGCAATTAAAACCACAGAGATATTTAGTTTAATGTCACAAAGGACAGACAAAAGTTGCAAGTCCACACAATTACAAGCTGCTGTTTGGGATCTTTGCTTGAAAAATCAAAACACTTGCAGGATATTTTTCTGTCAATCAACTAATCGACTAATGGTTTCAGCTGTGTTTACTGGACCTGGATGTAATTATTTTCTTTTTGTTTAGGAAGACAAACACAATGAAGGTTTTGTGGTATTTGTCCATGTGCTGTTTTGTTGTGTAGATTCAGATTCAGAAAGTGAAGTCAGTGGAATTTGTTTTTGACGTCTTTGACTGTAATAACAGAGTAAAAATAAATTGGATATAAAAAATGCTAAATGTGACTATAGCTAGATGACTGTTGATGTTTGGTGGCGGCGAGTTGGTTTGCATACAGATAATGAATAGATACAGATAGATAGATTTGGGGGGGGGGTTATTAGTTTATATTTATTGTGTGTTGGTGTTAGCCCTCTATGTGTGTGTTTGAGTCTCCCTCTCAGTGAGTAGGCAGCGTATTACTTGTCTTGGTGCAATGAGCCAGGCCCTGTATTAGGCAGGTTGAGCTACAGGGGGAATTTTGTAACACTTGACCTGTTTCACTGAGTCATTTGTGTGGATGGAGAAAGAGAGGGAAGGAAGACGAGGGAGAGAGCAGGCGAGGGAAGGGAGGGCAGTGGGTAGAGGGAGAAGAGGAGGGGAGGGCAGCACAAGCGGTTAGGGGTGATCGGAGGGATGAGTGACAATGAAAAGTGATCGAGAGAGGGAGAGAGAACAACAGCTGGGGGAGCCGGAGGGAGGAGAAATGAGATGACAGTGCCTTCATATTTCTTCTTTCTTACTCTCTCCCTTTCTCTCTCCATCTCTTTCTCTCACCCATCCTTCCATCCATGTCCTTCATTCAGCAGCCTCTCAGGCAGGCCTGACTGAGTTCCCCCGCTTCTCATTACTCACCCCTTCAACCTTAAAGGTCATAAGCACAAACATAGCACTTTGAATTGCAAGAATATCAAACTTATTTATGTAACTGTTGCTGCTTGTTATCAGTGTTTGTGTGCGTGCTTGTGTGTGTGTGCATGCACATGTATCTTCCTTCTTTGTGTGTGTATTGTGCATGTGTTTGTTGAAAACACTCGATGCCAGCTCTCCACATACATATTAATAGTGTAGTTTTTCATTTGAGGAGCTCAGCTGGTGGGCTCCTGCCTTGGAGGAAGAATTTAAGCTGTACATCTGCATCACTGGCTACTCTCTCTATCCTCTCTTCATCCTGTCCTCATATTCCCTGTGTGTTTGTTATTTTTTTTCTCTTTTCCATCTGGATATAATGAGTATAAAGGAGTGGTAAGCATAATGAAAAACTTATTAGAAACTGTTAAAGGGTCAGCTCACCCCGATAACAAAAATTGTCATGTAGTATTTAGCCGTGTTGATCGTTTTGGTTTTATTTGTCCAAGTTTTGAGAGATGTGTAACTACTTTTCAGGTTTCCATTAAATAAATAGCCTTGTTATTCCTGTCTGGGTGAGGAAAAACACATGTTAATGCAATATGTAAATGCACATAGAAAACTTTGTGATGAGAATTAAGGTTGACTAGACCACATCTGGAGATGGTGATCAGATCTAAGCCTGGTGGAAATGCCGTCCACCTGGCTTAGGTCACCCAGATCCTTCCTGTTAGCTTAAACAAGCCTGACGAATGCTACAAATAGCAGCTGTAGCTATAGAAATCTGCCCCTGAAAAAAAAAAGGGTTCTGGATATTGAGATCTGATGTTTATTGATACCAGGTGTAAATGCAGTCGTGGCTTCGCATGTCATTTTCCAGATACAGGTCACCTGTTATTTCCAGGTGTAAATGGTGTGGCAGTAGACATCTGAGTCTGATATCACAGGATTCGTTCAAATAAAACTAAAACTATCTTCTTCCCTAGATACCACTACAAGGTAGAGAAAATAGTTTGGTTTTTCATTATTTTTGTGAACCAGACCTTTAATATGATGCACTCAGTGCAGCCAAACATTGTTCAAACTCTTAGAACTTTATTTTAAATTGTAGAAGACATTGATTTTATAGAATTACATCATATGGTGTAAGTTAAGAGAAGATGATGTACAATATATGATACTGTCAGACAGACTGGAACGAGAGATTTCTTTCAGCCTTCAAACTACTTAAGGGGAAATTAAAGGGTAAAACTCTGTTAAGGCGTTAAACTATGTGTTATAGTGATAGTGATTTTCTCTTCTTTTCCCTCTTTTGCATCTGTGTAGGGTGACCAGAACTGCAAAAAAACAATCCCCTTGTCTCACTCCCTTCTCCTTCAGCTCTGCTTTCATTACCCTCCTTGTCCCCCAATCTCTCTTGTCGCCTACTCTGCTGCTCCTGCCACAACTGTGTACAGTGCAGTCATAGCCTTTCAGCTCTGGTGTGACGGCTGGCGTGGCGACTGCTCGCCGCCAGCGCATCCTCTGGTGATACGGGCTTCGCCGTCAGTCGAAACAGAGCCTGGTGTTTGGTGACATTTAGCATTTTACCGCAAAAATTATGCATCAGTGTTGACATTCAGCCTTATGCATAAAATTCATGATGTATGTGGCACTTCCTGTAGGCGCTGCAGAGAGAGAGGCAAAGGAGTATGTCACAGCTGAGGCACAGACACACACTACCCCCACTCATACACACACATAGAGCTTATATACAATAGCTATACAGATATACACACTGGCTAATAAAAAATCAGTGTCCACACACATCCTCATCAACCTAGATCATCAAGCTTTATGAATGCATTTGAAAGTCATGTGTTTCATGTTTCCCTCCATTCTTGTGGCTTCATTATGGATTCAAGAACAACCTCCTACTCATCTACACACACACACACACAGACACACACCTCCCCACGGTACTTCACTTTATTCATTCTCCGCAGATTAATTCCGGGACGACACTTTTTATGATCCCCAATTTATGTCAGCAGTCAGGCAGGCCTCCCCTCTTCGCTGCCTCTCCTCTTATCTCCTCTGCCTCATGTCTCCGTCTTCCTCTACATGTGCGCCCAATGAAACAATGGTACTTTCTAGTAACGAGCAATGAGTTTGTCAGGTTTTAAAAAGAAGAGGAAGACAAATGGAGGGAGGGAACGAGAGGATGTGAAGATAATGGGCTTCTGTGGTGATTAACATTCCAGAGTGGCACGTCAAAGAAAGTGTGACTGTGCTATTGTGTCTTCACTGACAGCCAAATGAACGGAGGTCGCGGGACCAGTTTCGTCTGTGGCACAGAGGGTAATAAACACACCACATCTAATCTACATCTCGGGTGCCGGAGACATCTCTGTGTCTCTGAGCCATCTTTACATGTGTAAAATGAGAGTGACACATCTACCCTTTTCTTCTTTTGAGAATGGGCCCACATTTACACAATGCAGCTGGCATGACGGTGAGTTAGCTCTTGTCCTCTCGGTCACTGAGTCAGCCCGGCTAGCTGACTAACCGGTCATTCAGCCTGTCGGGTGGGATCGCCAGGTTCCTGGCATGGTGCTGTGACTCACCTGTCACCTGGGGCAAAAGGGACCAGGTCAGCATAGGTGTGTGTGTGTGCATCTTTGTCCGAAGCAGGAAATGGTGTAATACTGCTCCATTATACTGAGAGTGACATCATTCCTACTGAGTGAACACTGTTGACATATAGGCTTTACTCAAGTGGAGTTAAGTGTTTCGCACACAGGTGCAGACTCTGCTCCTGTCATTTCCATCAAGCACATGAACGTGCACAGAGAATAGATGTAAGTATAGTTCCACTTATTTCTTGTAAATATCCACTTAGGCTGTAGAATACAAGCGTATAGTTGAAAAAAGCTTCAGTAAAACTATGTAGGCCATGTTATTAATCTCAACTAGAGCTGAAACAATTTGTTGATTGAGCAATAAGTCAGTCAGCAGAAAAATTGAATTAATCTTCACCTGTTTTGTTAATCAATGAGTCTTTTAAGTCAGTTTTCAAGCAAGAATGACAAACATTATCTAGTTCCAGTCTCTCAGTTGTGGGGATTTCCTTTTGCTTTTCTTCATATAATGATGATAAACAATCTTCACTTTGGAGCTGTTGGTTTGACAAAACCAGCACTTATAAGGCGTCACGAAAATGTGGTGGGCATTTTAAATCAGTTTCTGATCCAAGATAATGATGGGAATTCTAATTAGTAATGAAAATAATAGGTTGTGCCCTAATTTTAAAAAGAATACACAATATGATATACATGGTAAACTTTATCTCAGACTATGTCATCTTTAGGTTCTATGGCTACAAACTGACTAACAAGCAGATGTAGATTACTTGGTTAAATATTAACCACTCACAAGCCAGAGCAGTTTGCAGTTAAGATTCATTCATGCAAAAATATTCCACAATGGAAATATGCATCTTCTTCAAAATGACTGTTATTCATTTAACAAAATGAATAATACAAGATATCAATAACTTACAAATATTTCTCTTTTGTTTCAAAAGGCCTAGCAAACGTTTGATGCGGTAGCACAGGTGACCCCAATGGGATTCAAACCCTTACTTAACTTGACATTAGTTGGTGTCATTTTGATCTAAAAGAGGACCCAGATTCAATTCTGCCTCAGGCTTTATCATCAATATCCCCCCCCACCTTTCATGCTGGATATAGGCCACAAATGCCCAGCTAATCAGGTAGTCTGTCTGGAGGATGCTCATGGATTCAGAGCTAAGATCAGTAGATTCTCCCCAGTCCCCCGACTTTGATCCTAATGTCTCATCCGCCCTCAGATCAAAATGTACATCCGACTTTCCACTTCTGTTCCACTGGGCTGTGCATGCACCCGCACACAGTCAGGTGTGCTTTGAAAGCTGAGCGGAGCAGACAGGTTTTTGAGCTAAGTTAAGCCAGGGATTAAGGAGAAATTTACTGCCCATCTAGGTGTGTGTAATAGTATCTATTTTTGACTCTGCCTTCAGAGAGAAATGCCTGGTTTTTCTCAGAAAGGCGTCAAAACCCTCCCTTGCGTCATCTGCATCTTTCTCTTGCTCCCTTCACACAGGTACTTTTGTAATCCATGCACACTTTCTGAGAGTATGAGTGCTCACTGTGTCTTCTCTCTATTTATGAGCATTTCCGCATGCGTGTGTGTGTGTGTATATATATATATATATTTACTTGTTGTCTGCACATGTGCTGTGTGTGTACATGCATGTGACTGAGTTGGGTTTGTATGCGAGTTCCCTCTCTTCTCGCGTGCCTAACTGGCTCTGACACATCTGTGGCTTTTCCAGGCGAATCAGGGCCGGTGCCAAACTGCCAAGAAATCAATGCAACAGACTCTGCTCTCCTTCTTTCCCCCCTCATATTCCTCCCTCTCCCTTCTCCTCAGTCTGCCCCCCTTGCTCTCTCTCCTTCTCTCTGTCTCTGTCTCTTCTCTCTCCCTTTTTTCTCCCTCTGTCTTGCTTAGAGCCCTTATTAAAAATGGAGTGAGTGTGTGCTGCATATTTAAAATGGTCATGGATGGATTTAAACGGCTGATGGTATTTAGTGTCTCCTCAGGGAGCTGCTATGAGCCCTTAAGCTGACTCCTCTGACTGGAGCCTGACTGACTGGTGAGCACACACTAAACCTCTAATAATGACTTGTGTACACACAGTCAGCCCATTGCATACATGCACGCACACACAGACGCACGCACACACAGGCAGGCATTCCCATGTACACACACTCTCATTATGGCGCATTCTGCTTAGTTGTGACAAGGACGCTGGTCACGTCCGTTAGGCGTGGAATGGATGCATTGCGATGTGTAGTAGATGGTGTGTGTGCCTGCATGTGTGTGTGTTTGTGTGTCTCGGTAGGCTCATCGGTCAATAACTCATTAGTTTGCCTGCTTTGATGTAGCAGTGTGTAAATGTTTTTAACTGTATTTGAAGACACTCTTACGGATTCACAGGCGTGTCTAAGTGCATGTGTGCAAAGGAGCGTGTGCACACATGCACGTGTTTGTGTGTGCGTGTTTGTGCTCTCGACAACAGTCAGGGTGGATGTCACACTGAGCCCCTTCAGGTGGAGCAGCAAGTGTTTCTGTCATGTTGTCTTTCATGCTGGCTTGGATTTGGGCTCCAATCTGCTCCTAAGTGTCCTTCACTGAAACACTATTGATTACCCCATGCACTCGCAAACACTGAACATAAATACTGCTGCTGTGAAACACATACAAACACACACACGCGCGCCGATAAACAGACGCCCCTGCACAGAAGGAGGGGGGATGAAGGGCAGGAGCATCTGAACAGGCAAAACTGAGAGGAGGATGAGTTTGGTTACATCTGAATATTCAGATAATTAGATCTTAAAGAGCATTTCCAGTAACTAACCTGCTCCTGCAATCACTTTTGGTTTGGAACAGTGAGATCAGTGGCATCGCCTTCAGTGCACTCAATACACGGCAGAGGATGAGAATGTAGATTTATTCATTATTGATGCCGTGAGGGTTTTTAACGGTGGCTACTTGGCGTAATGTCGTTTGATGTATGTACGGCAGTTTGGTATCTTTCATCCCTGACATGTGAGGGTTGAAGCGTGTCCGTAAATGTGAATATTTGCATCTGTGCACATGCATTAGCGAAACGTATCAGTTTAGATTGCAGATGCCTCGTGTGCACTCGTGCTCTCCCGCTCATGCAAAGGCCTCGACACGTGTGCACATGCTCGCGTTTATGTGTTTGTACGTTAAAAGATGCTTGGGCAGAGAGTTGGGGAAGAGAGTTTCAGCAGTGCCGGCGTGTGATGTATTGTTGACAGAGCTGTACAACAGACACAATGATGACCTTTGAGAATTGTGACATGCACAACAGTTGCAGAAATCAAATGAGTTACACATTTCTGGATCCCAACAACAGTTTGTTTTTCCCCCCACAGATTTATAAGCAGAAGCAGGGATTTGGTGTGTAGCGAGTGTGTGTGTATGTACATCTTGTGCAAGAATATAGGTTGCATCCTTTTTACCGGTGCATACATCACCAGCACTCCATCTCAAGCAGCCAATCAACCACATTTAAACACTAATGAAACCATTCTTTATTCCCATACAAATAAATTGAACCCTGCGTGCTTTCTTCTCCACCTTTCCATCCCTTCTGTATTCTATTGTTTCTGTCCAGCGGCTCCCAGTGGCAATGCATAACTGAATGGCAAAGGAGGAAACGTCTTTCTTAATGAGTGTTTGAATTTGAGTTCGGCGAGAGCGTAGTTTTTGGGTGTCTCGACAGCTCGCATTGTTGTGGTCTCTCTCCAGGGGTATTGGATGAAGAGGAAAGTGAATGAATGTGGAGAGCGCGCAGGGCCATTATGGCTCTGTGTGTCATTAATCAGTGGCTGATGAGAGGCAGTTTGAGGGAGAAATGGGGCCTATTACAGCTATGGCACTCTCAGGACCCTATGTGAGGCTCTTCCAGACTGCCTGCTTTGTGGTCAACAATACAGCAGGTACAAACACAGTAAACAACACTTGAAAGGAAATCATTATCCCAGCTAAAAACCACAACAAATTCTGCACAGGGATCATTAGTTTTCTGTTATCAAGCTGAAAGAGTGGGGGCATTTTCAACTTTTTGTGAGCCACACACACTTTTCCTCCGTTTCTTCGGTTCCCTTCCCTCCTACACATCTTCAACGTCTACGTCTCCACCCTCCAGCTTGAATCTTCTATTCACTCAGTTCTCTATGTTCTCTCCTATATGTTCTGCACTCCCTCCCCTCGCCACACTGTCTCTCTCTCTCTCTCTCTCTCTCTCTCTCTCTCTCTCTGCGCGTTGTTTCCTCTCTGACAGTCTGTGTGAGGAACTTGGTAGGAGGGCGACATGAAGAGCGCTCTCATGTGAGTCGGCGAGAGTTGAGAGAAACGAACGAACTGACTCTCCTCGCTTTAGAGGAGGAGGGAGGAGAGGAGCGGTAGCCAAGTCCTAGATGTTGTCCCCCGCCACCCCCTCATCCCCACCCCTACCCCTCCTCATTATATCCAACATTTTTGCACAGCAGGCAGCTGAATAGATTGCAGTACACGGAGGCTATTACAGTGTAGCATCCTGGCTGTAGGGGAGAAAT